>NW_009190746.1:43109-57367 GCF_000690835.1 Fulmarus glacialis
TCTTTCCCTGCATTTGTCCTTTGGAATTACAGGTTTATTAATATCAGAGCGTATTACTGGAAACAATGAATCTGGTGGCCTTGAAGGAGGAGATAGTATTTATAGTATTCATATTATGCCTTGAAGATCATTCAATAAATTAGCTATAATGAGCCATCCTGTGCTGGTATAAACATGATGCACTAGATTAATGAGACAAGAATACAAAGTCACTAACACTTCTTTAGACCAAGCTTTGGATCTTAACAAAATCAAGTAACATCTGAAAACTTCCTACTGAATTTTTTTCAACATTCCCAAATGACTGCACTTTTTTTAACCAACTGCATGGTTCTAAATAAAAGATCCTGAAGCCTTCCTTTGAAATGTGAACTGAATTCTTGTTCATTTGATTAAACAGTGATATCTGAGACTTGACAATGGTATATCCATTTTTGGAGTATGGGAATAACGCATAAAGCTTTGCTGATAAAGGGAGGCAAGAAAAATAGAGCAGAAGTGCCTAGAAATTCTTTATTCCAATTTAGGTGGAAAGATTCCAGCAGAAATCAATAGCCCCTGCTGCTTTTGCATGAAACACCTGGACGCTTGGCAGTTAAAAAAAAAGAAAACAGACAACCTTAGGGGATTATGGATTATTGCCATTTACGTACTGAATTCAAGGTCATCTGAATGCTTAACAGAAGTTCCCTTTTGTTCCTATAAATATTTGGGTCTATTACCCATGTTCAAAGACTAGAAATAAATTAAGGGCCTGTACTAGTAATTTTGTGAATGCCTAGGTTTTATCAATTATTTAAAAAAAAAAAATTAAACTTCACAATAGAATGGTGGATACTTAGCGGGCTTCTGAAGTTATGAAGGACAATTCCAGCGTGGAAAAGTCAATTCAGTATTTGGTTAGGAGTCAAAAAAAAGGGGGGGGGAGGGGGGAGCAAATAAGACAATAGCATTTATTATTTATTAGGAAAAAAATCAAGAAAACTATATAGTCTCTACAGTGTTTTCCGTTGTTTTGTTCTTTCTGTAGTTCTGTTTAGAACAAGTTTTTAGAGTTTGTTTCATCATGAGTGCAACATGAAATAACAGCAGGATTGTAACCTTTCAGAAAACTCACATACCCTGTATGTGAGTATATCCCACAGAAAATACCGAACAGCTCTAGGGACGTCTAGGGTATCAATTAGTAACACAGCGTTTGAGCTTTTGAATGTTAGTGAATGAACTTTGTAGCTAAGGCATCTAATCTTTGCAGACCAGAGATAAGCTGTACATAGACAGATGTTTCCATGTGTATCAACCTGGTTAGACTTGCACAAATATTACCAAGACAGAAAAGGCTATAACTTAAAACTGACTTTTAATGACACTGTAAAAATAAAAAGTTACAAATCATTGTGTACTTTTCAACGTAAGGAGTGCTTTCCAAGGCTGTCATAAGAAGCTGTCAGCATTGTTACCTAGAACTGTTGTGCTTAATTTGAAAGACCAGAGGCAGAACTCAAAACAATGTAAGAAAAGCTTGAAATCATGTCCAAGTGGAGAAAATGAAGTATCACAACTTATTCCTGTTTATAAATAAAACAGACAGGGCTTTGAGGGGAGCGTTTTGACTTCAGCTCCGCATGGGCAAGAGCACCATGTCACTCCTCCAGAAGTGTCGGAAACTCCAATTCTGGAAGGCTGGCTGGCTGCAATGGCTGACCATAGTTTGTTAACAATTTATATCAGCAGAGAAGTCTAATTACTTGCGTAATTTCCATTAGTACTCAAATTAAGGTATGCTGTAGCTGTATCTTCAGTGGCACTTTAGCCAATATAAAATGTCACATGCTCAGTCTGAGCTCTGCTCTGACACTGCTGAATTGGCAGTGGCAAAAGTTTCTGCTGTGGACTTGATTTAATCTTGAAAAATATTGAACAGAGAAGTGATTAAAATAAAACAGAACAAAATCTCTGAAGAATATATTTCATCTAAAACTTTAAAATGCTGACCTTGACAAGTTATTTTTGAGTTAGTTATGGTAGAAGAGGAGTATCCTGCACTTTAAACACTGTGCTCTGAGAATTCAGTACGTTGCTACCTCAGAGACACGCTTTGTGATACTGCGTGTCTCCTTAGTTTTGCTCTTGTCCTTTGGGGACATCTCAGATTACTTTGGTCTATGTAATGTGACTGCCTTCATAAAGGTATTTACACGGATTGTTTCTTCAGAGCAGACAAATACAAGTGTTTTGATCTCTAAAGTCATATCAAGTTGAGTTGCCGCTCATCAAACAGTTTTAGTTATCTTTTGTAATTATCACAAGTGCTTTCAAATAATATTATTTTCAGTTTGCCTTATTTAAAGGGGATGGAAATATCATATCTGATTACTGTTGTTTATGTTTATTTTTTTGCCTAAGCAAATTTTAAACCGTCATTTAAGTGCACCTGTGTAAAATTGACCTTAAAAGGTAACTGGGCTACCTTTTTTCTACCTGAAGATATTTTTGTTACATAAAACCTGATCGTTCTTGAAATGTCAACAGTGATGTGCTAGTCACTGTTTGTGTTTACAAACATCTTGTATTGTTTCCAAAATTCAATTTGATAGATTTTACTTCAGGGTTTGCTTGCAGTCATTAAAAACAAAGTAGTTTTTATATAGCCTGTATCTTTTTCATTAAGTGCTGCTATTGGGGAAAATGGCAGGACCTTTCATTCTGAATCTACAAAAACATTTGAAGGGAGACTGTTGGAGTTTATTCTCAGGATTTTGTTCTCTCCACTGAAAACTTTGAACTAAAGTATTTTCTCTCTGGGGAAAAAAAAGCATTGTATACAAAGATTAGGATGTGGATTTTCTTATTCTTTTCAAATGTATTTTATTATTCTTCCTTCAATTAGTCTGTATAACAAGGAAAACTTGTTAGCACTATTTTATTTAAAATACACCAAGAATTAAAAAAGTTACTTTGAAATATTTTTGGAATTATCTGAATTTTCTTGCAGAACCATGCTTACAGGTGTTTTGTATTTCAGTGTTTTGGTTTTCAACTTTGGTATTAGCTTGGCAGATATTTACTTTGTATCGAGTTATGAGCAAAAAGCAAGTTAATGTGTTTATGTAGTTTTGAGTTTGCAAAGTTCCATGTGCATTAAGCACAGCTTCATTCCTTTGACAGCAGGCAACAGAATATTTTGTGATAGTCTGTGTGGTATATAATGAAATGTTCTCTTACAATTTAATATATTAGATCCTGGTCCTTGTCCCTGCAAAGTCAGTAGGAATTTTAACTTTGAGAATTAAGACTGTATATGAAGGTTGAGCCATGGCTGTATGGAAAAAACCATACTTCATTAGAAGAATCGTTATCTTAGTGAAGAAAATTAAAATATATATCAGTCAGACATCTTCCTCTGAAAATTTCACTTTATTGTTGATTAATCCAACTGGATTGGAAAAGTTAGAGATATATTAGAAGACAGGAGTGATAGCTCACCCTGACATACTGTCAGCCTATTCCAAATCTCATTATCTAACTACATATTCCAAAGTTACAGCCAACAGTCCAAACTGTAATCAATTTTTTGTGTTGCAGGAATGTTCAGACAGACCTATAGAAACCTAGAGGTAATATACCTAAAATGAAACAATCTATGGTGCATTGCTTGTGTTTAAGTTCTGGGCCAATTCTTGTGACTGGTGACAAATTTGTGACAAATTAGCATTGTCCTTAGGTTTTTGGCTTTGTTTTTTCTTTCATTGTTGTGGGGTTTATGGGGTTTTTTTAGGTTGTTACTATATTAACTACTTTTGCGCGTTTTTCATGAAAAAATGTTTTGTATTTTATTTAAAACCATATTTCAGTGTATTAATATGAAAATATTGCTCTGGTTAAAGAATACAAAACAGGTGTGTTTACATTTTAGAAGAGATACTTTGGAAATTGGAAGTGGTTGAAATTATACTCAACTTTGCTGTAGTCTAGTTCGTTTTTCTGCTAATATTTCCAAATATAAGATGCCTTTTGTGAATCTTTTTAAAAAGCTTGGTTGCAAATAATATTGCAGTCACATGAAGTTTGCTTGCCCTGTGCTTTTGGTTTCTGTTAATTAGTCTGTCTTGATCAGTTGATGTTACTGAGACCAATTTGATTAAATTTATTTAACATATACTTCAAGAACATTCAATATTTAGCCTTACAGCATCTCTTTCCTTTTTTTGTTTTCTCCATAGATACTACAACGTATTCCACTGAGCGATCTGAGCACTTTAAGCCATGCAAGGACAAGGATCTTGCATATTGTCTCAATGAAGGGGAATGCTTTGTGATTGAAACCTTAACAGGATCACATAAACACTGCCGGTAAGTCCTTTGCGAAGAAGTTACAAAAAAAGTCTTCTGCCCAAGGGAGACAGCATTAGAAAAACTTAGAATGTTTATAAAGCAATGGAATTTGCCTCCAGTTTGATTGCATCCCTCACAGTTGATGTTTTTTTTACTAGTCTATAATATTTATAAATAGAAATATGGAAATACAAAAAGCAACATTTTGATTATTTTTATAGGTAAGAAAAATCTTCAATATTTTATTTTCTAATCATAAAACAAGTAAGGATTAATGTTTTGTTTTGATTTTTACATATTAAAATCTTATGTTCCTCTACATACCAAAAGTGTCCTTTATTTTGAGTACTCAAGGTAGAGCTTTGACAATAGCTGTATGCACTGTTCATTGAGAGAGAGGAAGAGTTCAGTTAGTAGAGTTAGTAGTTTTAAGATTTAGGGTTTCTTAAGTTTAATGACTGAAAGATAAAATGGACTGTAATAGCCATCTGAACCTGCTGTATAGCTGTTGTACAGTTTTATACTTGTGAACTTCTGTTAATGTGTATGACCATCTTGAATGTATTTAAAAGAATACCATAAAAGAAAACCAGAGCACCAAATATAATTATTCTAGATGTAGTGGCCAGTAAAAGGGAGTAATATGCAGAAGGAATACTGTAACGTCTTCCTAAAGATGAGAATAAAAAAAATTCTGAACTATTAAAACAACCTTTTAAATAGAAGTGGTCCAAAATGAAAACCTGTGCTTGTGATGTTTTAATTTACTCCTAAGATATTGTATTTGGCATACAGAAGGTATATCTAAGACACTTATATGCCCAAATTCTAAACTGAGCATCTAAATATGTAGATATCTCTAATATAAAGAATAAAAAGCACCTAAGATACTCAGAAGCTTTCCTGAATGATTTGGGACTTAAGCTGCTACATCCCATTTAAAGTAGGAAAAAAAGTCACAAAATCACATATGCCTGGTTTGAAAGTGGAAATGTATGGATTTAAAGATTGATGCAAGTCTGCTTATCATGAGAAGAATATTCCTAAAATTTTTAATTTTAATACTGTGCTGTTAATTTTTCCCATTCAGTTTTATATGCTTCAGTGACCATTCATTTCCCCTCTTTATTTTATGTTTTCTTATGACATGCTTCTTAAATTAAATATTATGAGTCATTAATCATGGAAAAATGATGACTTTTTCAACTTCTATCACAAAACTTTGCAGGTTTGGTTTTTTTTTTCTGAAAACAGATGTGTGATTTTCAGTCTTTCTTAGAAGTGTCATGAGCTGTTAACAAGGGAATAGTATCACTCAAAATTTAAGCATTTTTCATTGTCAGAATATTCAAACTAGTCAAAACTGATACAAATTAATAGCAGGGAGAAATGGATATATATGAGAATTTTTAATTAGGCTGGTAAATTTATTGGCTTATTTCTTTGAACAGACCGTTTTAGTAAACTGTATGGATTAAACTTTTAAATATCTGCAGGAGTGTATCTCATAAGAGAGCTGGTTTGGTTTTTTTTTTCGTTTGACTTTCAAGATCTTTCCCGTTGTCTGCCTTTGCCAAATTCTTGTTTATTTGCTGTGATTCTAATGCCGCAGTCTTACTAGCAGTTAAAAGCTTTTCCATCCAAGCTTTTCCCCTTAACTAAACAAGCCAGAGTGTTGAGTTTTCATTCCTTCCAGCAGAGTGAAATTTTTTCATCACCTTCTCTTGTGTTATTCTTCCATAGGGAAATACGAGTATCATTTGTGAAGCTGTTAGCTCCCGTGTGTAACAGATTTGCATTGCTTGTACAAGTTTCAGGCATTGACACATTCTCTGGGAATTAAAGATCTGCTTATTTCAGTGGGTACTTTTGTGCAACACGAAAAGACATGTATAATGCAATAAAAATTCATATAGCAAGAGAAGACACATTTTAAAATTTAAAAGGTGATTAAACTAGTTATAATGCTTTGTTTAATTCTGTAAGGACCTTCAACCCTTCAAGCAGCAGCTTGTTCAGAATCACTTTTATGATACTGATATGTATGTCATTAGTGAAGAGAAACCTTTTAATTTGACCTTCAAATTCTGTATCTCTACCCTGGTAACAGACTATATGTCTCTCTGTCTGGGCCAGTGCTGTAGTGAGTGGGATGCAGGTGTTTTCTATCTGTAGCCTAGAACCATGCTCTGAAATAGCAGCTAGAATGTACACATACAGAAAAATACAATATTGATGTACTGTATTTGTCCTCTAACTAGAAAAAAAGTAATTTTCCCTGAGAATGAAAGGGTTATGGAATTCCCATTGCAATTAAAAGAATCATTTGAATGTAGAATTATGAAGACTTAGAGAGTGAAATGATACTTTGTTCTTAGAATCAAGCTGCATTGTGTATTCTCATTGGGAGTTTGATTTTGCATCTGTTCTGGGAACAGAGCACCAATTTACTGAAATGGGAATTTGCCATGTGGAACAGCTGCGGATAGAAGACCTTGATGTAGCAAAAAACTTTCGTCCCACTTTGTCAGGTTTAAAGAGTGTTAGTAGATGATATGCTTAGGCAGTTGTGCTTGTTGTTCTTGTGTGTACATGCTTAAGGACAAATATGGTGATGCTTGTTAAAGCAAAAAAAAAAAAAGATATTTGATAACAATTAATAAATATTTGAGTTACATCCTGGACCTCTTCTGTATTCTCATGAACCATACTGTCAGTGCAAACAGTCTCAACTGCCAGTTCGAGTTCAATTCCCTTTCAGAGTTGGCAAAATTCATCATGCTCTTGTTGGACAACAGGAGGAGATGAGCACATGTTGAATTCCAGCAGTCAGTAATGACATTGGCAGCTGGATGTTGTAGAGCACTGGCTCTGTAACCTTCTTCTGTTTTGTGAGATACATGCCTTATGTAGTTTGAACCTGTAATTGTGTAGAGTGGGACTAGCATGCACCCTCAGTAAAGGGCAAGAGGGAGGCCGTGTTGCAGGAGACCACTGGAAGTACAGTAAATGAGGAGGTCTGAAGCAGCCCTGCTCATGCATCTTCCATTCTTATCCCTCTACAGAGTCCTGAAGTCATGGGATTTTTCTACCTTAATTGACATCTGGAGGAAAAAAACTATAGGAATGGTTATAGTTTCAAATTCTATAATTCCATTTTTGTTTGAACGTCTACATTTTACTCCCTGTCTCTTGCTGAAAATTTGCCTGGGGATGTAAACTGGCAGAGTTCTCCCACACGGTTAGGTAACAAACAAGATACAGTGGGTGTTGTTTGTGCTATTTTAAAGGTGTGACTTCAGTATTTATTTTTGTGAATGGTTTAACACGAGCTTGTTTTAAGGATAGGGTAGGTCAACAGTAGGGAAACTTCATATTTAGCTTCTCCATATGCTGAACTTTTTTCCCTGTTGCCTTCTTGAGAATTTAAGCTGAATGGTGAGGGTGCTTTTATTTGTTATTTACACAAAACAAATCAAGTACATAGTCAACACTGACACATCGGCATTTAACTGAGTATTACATAATGCAGGCTTTAAAAAAAGAAGTTTAGATTTTGTCTGTACAATTTTATTTCAAAGACCCTATGTCAAGTCACTCTGGATTTTTGGGCTTGGGTTTTTTTGGTGTGAATCCTTCTACGTTTTTTTTCTTTTTAGTCCCTTCATTTTCTTTTGATTACCCATTTAGGACTGGATGAATGAGTGGCTAAAACTTTTGAGGGGAGAAGAGGATTGCACTGTTAAATTTCTCTTCTAAAAGAAGCCATTAAGACTATTGTGTACGCACTGGAAATCTTGGTATTGGCAATATACTCTTTACAAATTTGAGTATGCTGGATGAAATATTCCTTTTGTCCTTTGTTCCTGTCCTTCATCTCTCCTTCACAAAGCAAGCAGTATAAAACCTGAATAAGTTTTCTAAAAACAGAGAGTGAAAGAATAGACTCACAAATGCACAGTAAACAAAACATCATTCCCAGTTAACCAAATTACAGCAGGTTGTACATATGCATCCAAAGAGCATTACTGTGGTTACTATCCTAGAGTTTTCAGATTTCGTAGGACAATCTAGTTTTCATGTATCCATCTTGTTCTGATGAATTTTGAGCTTGGTGATCTTGCTTATTTTTATGCATAGAAGTTTCCATTTTTGCACTTAGTTGATTAAAAAATGATACCAGTATTGCTCAGCTTTGCTTAAAATCTGTCGTGAGACCAGAAGGATTGAATTCTCTTTTAATGAAAGTCCAATTTGGATAAATGTTTATATACTGTCAGGTTTTATTGTGAGTCTTTTGCATAGTAGTAACTGTAATCCAGGCATAGTCCTTGCTGTCAGTAAAAGCAGGAGAAAAGGATCAAACAGATAGGACTTTAGAACAGCTGCGAGTATGGCATGTGATACGTGCACTTAACCATAAGTTAAAAAGATAATAATATCATTTCCCTGTTTTAGTTATGTGGCGTGTTGTCTAGGCTTTTGCAATCTGACCTAGGTGTTTTAAAATACCAGCTACTCCATTTTGTGTGTTCCCCCCATCTTGTATTACAGTGACACTTTTCCAGAGTGCTTCCAACATGTAAGTAAAGCAAACCAGAAAATTACTCGCTATTGAATAGCATTGAATAAATAAAATATTTCATTGATGTCACAATATTACAAGGTTAGTTTCATCAAAAATAATCCATTGCATTAAGCTGACAACGTAACATACAGCTACAAGAATTTAAAGGAGGAAGAAAGCTGTGCTTAAAATTTAGGATACTTTCCATGTCAAGGGCAATCAACAGACCTCCTGTTGTGAAAATTATTGGCTTATGAGCATAGCTGTAGCACATATCTAGATTATATTTGCATAGTTGCACACATCATTAACTGGAAATGCTGCCATTTTTACTTTCATGTTTACTGTAGAAAAGCTGAGGTGAACTTGAAACACCACAGTAGGTAGCTCCAAGCTGTTGTTAAGCAACTATATTTTAATATAGATATCATATTGCATTATTACTACATCACCTGCTTATTCAGCAGTGCTTTTACAACTCATGGTTGCCTTCAGCAATGCGGTTGTTTCTGTTAGCTCAAATGAAATAGCCTGTGTGCCTAAAGCGTTGTGACTGTAATACATTTCAAAACTCAGGCCTGTAAGAAGTCAGGAAGCAGAAATTCTGGCCATGAAGTCTGTCACACAGACTGCACATCCCAAGGGTAGAATCAGCTCGGCTATATTCATATACTCAAGACAGTGCTAGTAAGCAACAAATAAGTAAAATCCTTTATTTCTTTAAGTAATATTAATAATCAATCTGCAATTTGACTATTCTTCCCTTTTTTATTGGAAAACCTTGTGCTTTTTTTGTCTGGTTTTATACATTTTTTTTCCTTCATACAAAAAACCCCAAACAAAAAACACCCCCAAACCCATGTCGCTTCTGTGCATTGTCTTTCAAGCTTCTGCCCCTTGAAATTACAGGAGGAGGTTGCAGGGCTTTGCTGTCACATATCTGTTTTATCCTTTTAAACCTTTTTAGACATGAACCATGAAGAAAAATGGTTTCTAAACCTCAAAATGAAATGGTGTAAAGCCCAAGATATCTATAGGTCTTGTACTTGTTTATCTAGGTATCGTAACTTTTTTGGTATTACCTAATCTTATATGATTTTTACCGTTTGGTCTGAAATTTTCTGTAATCAACACATAAGATTTCATTTAATTAGAATCAGTTAATTGGAATCAAAACTAAATTATTTTGTCTAAATACTAAACTTCACCTGCGTAACAACAGTACTTTCTCAGTTATCCATGTTCTTTTCCTAATAGTCCTCTAAAATTAAAACCCTTCAAGTCTGATATTATGCTATAAGAATTCAATAAATAACAAATAGTTTTTAAATTTAAAGATTGAGTCTTTTAGCATCCTCCCCTGTGAAATAGTGCAAGAACATATTATGTGATATGCACACTAAGCATGGGTGTATTCAATAACACCTGATTCATGCTTTCATAATTTAACATTCAGAAGATAGAGGCTCTCGAGAAAGCTTCTTGTCAAAGTACTATAATTGTTGATTAATTTTCACAATCTCAACACTCCATTTTACAGTGGTTTTTATTTACAGATTTTCCCCTAGATTATTGCATTTAGCAGATACTTACCTTCTTCAATCTTCTGTAACTTCTGCGGTAGAAAATACTTTCAGCTTGAAAAAAAAAAATATATATGCAAATTGAAAAGTCTTACCAAGTTCAATTACTTTCAAATATCTGCAAAACTGAATGTTTTAATGCAGCAGTGTAACAGTCTGTATTTCAAACTTCATGACAGACATTTCCCTTGATATGTTTACAAAAATTCACCCTTCAGCACAGGCTTAAGTTTTTGAGTACTACAATAAATTGGTGTTTATTACTGTTGTTGCTGTTCACATAGTATCATTCTTTCAAGCAGCTCTATGCACCAGAGAAGTCACTGGCAAAACATCTATTATCCATTTATCCCTCTTAAACATTTTCTGAGAAGTTTGTATTAGTCTTATTATTTGGGGGAAGAAAAATTAATTTCATGGTAAAAAGAAAGAAATACAGAATAAAATAAAGCTTTGTGTTTAGTGATAGTTTTAAGTTTCTGTTGAGATGCTATAGTCTGTATTCATAGTATTTCAGGTTTTATTTGCTTTCTGCTGAGCACCTTAGACCAGATTTTCTAATTATTTCCCTTTGAAAAACTTTGATTACTAAACTGTATAATTTCCTGGTTCCATTTCTATCTTTTGAAGTTGTGAAAAGTCAGAGCAATAAGGTAAAAGCCACAATACTGTACACATAAAATGCATGCCTGGATATTTAAATTACACACTAATTTAACTTAATTCCCCTGCGATTCGATTTAAGCAAATATCTATAAAAATAAAATAAAATTCGTAGGCCATTTCATCTTGTTTGAAATGCTTATTCAAATTAATATTCTTGAAAGAGTTTGAGGAAGAAGAAGAAATAAAGGAGAAATTGTGTAGCTATGCATCCAAAGTTAATGTTGAAGCTTAAGAGAATGTATGTATTTTAAACTTATGTCAGCATAGAGGACTGAAAAACTGTGGAATTCATTTCTCTTTCCCAGAATACTAAAAGACTAATGTAAATCCATTTTCAGTTAATATAAATTATGGGAAAACATGGTTACAGGCTTAGCGTGTCCCCCTGCCTACTTTTTTTTTTTTAAAGCCACATATTTGTAATTCACAGATAATAGCTGTCAAATCAAACGTGTTAATTCTTTCATTTATATATATACATATAGTTACACATAGTTATTTCCCAAACGTAAGAGAAGTATAATTTCTTAGAACAACCAGTAATGCGAGTGAAACAAAAATATTTCTGGAAACTTTAAGTAAACTATCATCTCTTTCTGGAGGACCGGAAGAGGGAGACCCAATTCAGCTCCCTTTGCATTTGGCAAGATCGCTTCAGTTGGTTGAAGTAAGAGTTGGGCTATCACTTTGAATTTCAGTAGAGAGAAGTGAGAAACGTAGTTACCGGCTCAGCAGAGGGCTTCTTGGGGCTGCTAATAATTCTTGGATTTCTTGATTTGGCACCTAAGTGGGAGATTCGGAACTAATGCTGTGCTAGCATTTATTCTCATGTCTCACTAGCAAGAATACTTAAAGCTGGTGGAACCTTAAATTTTTACCACCACCTTTTCTTGTGCCTACACATGTTTCTGAAGCTGTGTCTTGTCATTATAGGTTAGCAAGGCATCTTGATTGTATAGCACATCTCCACTAGTAGAGATGATTCTATACAAAATACAGACTTCCATGAAGAAAGTTGATCTGTTAATGGAAGAAACTGCCTCTGAACTTCCTCCTGCTTCCTAATTCTAAAGGAAAATAAAGTTATGTGACCTACAGAAAGCTATTACTCAGTACGTACTGTCTGAAACTAAATACAAGATGAAGAGGTATATTCTAAAAATTGGAAAAATACAAAATGGTAGTCCTTCCCCTGCAAAGGAATATTCCATCAATTTATAAGGATTGGTTTTTTCCCCCTTGCTTTCCAAAACTTGCCAGTGAAAAAAGGATTTTATAGCTTTTATAGTACACACAAAGTATTTGTAGAAAAGAAAACCTTAAAAAGTATGGGTGCAAATATCGATGGCGTATATTGCATCTGTCTTGAAGCTAACACATGCAAATATTCTGCCATCAAACTCTGCTTTTAAATTAACTTGGAAATGAGTTAGGGTTTTTGTTGTTGTTGTTGTTCTTAGCTCCCCTAGGCAAGAAGGAATTTGTGAAGTGCGTAGTGCAGTCATCTGAAATCTCTCATTTAAATTCTCATCCTTGCCAGTGTCTTAAGTACACTGAAAGCAATAGCATTTCCAATCTAATCCTATCTGCAGACAGTCTCCCAGAAGATCTGCTGGAAAAAATCTTGCTAGGAGAAGAAATAAACTTTGGACAATTGAGTCATTTAAATAGAAACAAATGCCAACTATATCAAAATGCTAACTACCAAAACTTTAATCCACCAGTACTCTAGATTAATCTAAATGAGAAGAACAAACAAAAGCACCCATCTCCTCTATCCCTCACTCTGCAAAGAAAGCCCTTCCTACCATCTCAAATAGGAAGAGGGGAAGTGAGGCAAAAATGTGTGGATTCTGTACTGTTATGAAAACTGAGGTATCTAAGATTAGACAGGCTGGTAAACTGTCATATATGTTATGTTAAAGAAAGAAATATTCTGATTCTTATCCTGTACCCATTACTGTAGTGTTTAGGAGTGAATGGATTGTTTGAATTTGAAACAAGTTCCTTGAAGTTAGTCCGGTGCAGACAGGGATGAACTCTTTAAGCAACCTTCCAACAGTATGTAGTAAGAAGCAGATTTATATAGAGTGTATTCAGAGATATCTCCAGGACGTTGTTATGAAACATCTTTCAGGCTGTGTTTGTGCCTTATCAGCCACTTTGTTAGATAGCAAACTGCAGTTTTTACGAGAACTATGCTGTTGAAGAAGGCTAGTGTCAGAAGCCTAGAGTAATACCTTGACTCCTACTTGAATCAACATACAAATTTGAGGTCGAACTCCAGACTGCTTAAAATAGTTATGATGTGCTAATGATATCTTGTTAATTGCATTATTAAAATATAAAGGATATATGACAGAGGAATTCAAAAGTCAGAGGTTATCTCTGGAATTACTTCTAAGGCCAAGCCTCTCTTATAAATGACTAAGACTATATAAAAATTAAGTTAAAAAAACAGCTAAAAATTATTGTTTGCCAGTTTTACAGTCTGGATTATTATGGTGGACATTATGGGAGATTATCAGTAAACAGTTGGGGAAAGCATTTTTGCCTGACATCAAGCTTGTTGAAAGAACAGAGAGAGGGATGTGATACTGCCTTTAAACACTGTTTCTTTTAACTCTTCTGAAGTTGCAACTCATGGAAGCAGTACAGATGTTTCAAACTTAAAAAGCAACTATCTATGAATTTCTTCAAAATTTGTAGGAAAAAGGAATTTTGATCAGCAGTATTGGAGACTTTATGGATACTCTTTCTTGCTGTTTACAGCTCTTTCCTGTGTGGCGCCTCAGGTTTATGATGTCATTTAGATGCACAGCAGTGATGGGGAAAAGTGAGATCTGAAAGGATTATAGTTTTGGAGGATTTATACAGGGATACTATTCCAGTAAATAAGGAAGAAAGTTCATTGTTTTTTCCCTTAAATCTTGATATTATTCAAACAAATTCAATCTACAATAGCCAATTTAGAGACAAAAAAAGCATTAAGATCTTCTTTCTTCAGAGACTTTTCACTTACTTATCTTTCAGATACAGTGACTGGTATAGTCTAGGACAGAATGTTGTTAAAGGGTTACTTATATATTTATTTATGTTCTTTACTA
>NW_009190747.1:0-4962 GCF_000690835.1 Fulmarus glacialis
AAACCTCCCTTGGTGCAACTTGAGGCCCACAAGCCTTTTGTATATTTTCTCTCCCCTGTCCAGCTGAAGACGGGAAGTGACAGAGAGGCTTGGTGGGCACCTGGCATCCCAGTGTACAGTTTGTTGTCTTCCCTAGAAGCCCATCTATGCAACAAGCCCCAGGAATACACGCCAATGCTGATCAATACCCATCAATGAAATAGGCCATTTCATTAGCAGCAGAGCTCTGGAGGCAGCCCCTCTCACTGCGAGCTGGCTGGATGCCACCACGAGCTGCTCTCAATTTCATCCCCTGTAACTTGACACATCATTGGCAGACAACAGATGAAAGAGACAGGTAGACTGTGTTCATTCTGTCACCAATTTTACTGTAAAAAAAAGGCAACTTGGGAAATAAAACATTTCCTCAACTTCTCCTTTTAATATGTGAAATTCAAGTCAAAAGCTAGAAGGTTTTCTAGCATACAAAGCCATGTAACTCACAATGAAGATGACAAGCATTGTTGATGATAGGACTGGCAACTTTCAATATCACTGTATTGGCTTTGGACCTGACACTGACTCAGCCCATACCATGGCTGAAGCTACAGGCAGTAAAACCAGGAGCTGAACACACTATGCTTCTCTGCTTCCATCTTTCTAAGTACCAGGCTCAGGAGCCAAAGCCGTAACTCATTTAAGGTCTACTGCTGACCTGTCATTTAGATGACTGCTCTAAGCAAAGAGCATCAGATAATGAAAAATTGTGGGGGGAAGCAGTGATTTATAGAACTAAGTTAATGTGCAAAAGTGAAGCTGAGCAATTAAACTTTAAAGAGGCTGCCATTGATCAGAATCCATCAGTGGCAGTCAGAAGAGTGAATAAACACCTTTTCGTATCAGGCTAATCAGAGGTGACAAAGAAGAGAAACCTGCTTTGGAAAGGACTCCTGGAACAGGTCACCCTTGACAGCCACAAGACAAAGCCTACAGAAGCATCAGCACAGCACTTTGCTGCATAGCAAGGGCACGCTCAGGAAAAGATCCGCAACACAAACCTCACAGGTAACTCCCTGCTCCAAAGACCCCTCAACCTCTGCAGACCCCCAGGACCTGCACCCAGTTACGTGCTTGTTGCTATTTCAGTACTATCCTGGAGTCGGGAGGCCTAGGTCTGTGTGATGATTACTGTCAGGAAACAGCCATTTCAGTGGACTGCTGGGGATTTTACTTTTCTGCAGAAGCAAAATCACATCCTTCCACTTGAAAATGGAATAAGGAAGAGAATACACAATTGTACAATAATAACTAAGGGTACAAACGAAGCTGGGCTGGTGCACAGCTAATGCCGAGGATGGTTAAAAAAACTGGCAGAGAATATATCAGGAAAAAGGTAGCAAAAAAGAAATAAAGAAGGGAAAGGAGGAAAGACCTGCAGGATAAGCAGATAAAGACATAGCAAAACAGAAATTCTGGGGACAGGGTATGAGAAAATAGTATGCACAAAGGAAAAAGGAAAATGAGAATGGAAATAGAAAAGGAGACAAAACAATAAAAATGAAATAAAAATCCAAAAGAACAGATATTTGAGACAGAATAAAGAGGAACATTGAACTGTGTGTCAGCATCCTTACACCGCATCCATCTTTGAGGTACCTCAAATAGTAAGAGTTTCAGCCTGGATGCCTCTGCATCTCGTTTGCACTGTTTTGTTGCATTTGTTAAGACAAAGCTAATCCTTTCTGTGTTGTTCTCATTTGAAACGAGAAGCAACTTTTAAAAGTCTTGAACAATAGAGTAGAAGAGAGATGAGCGTTTTATCTGCCATACTCAGCTGCAAGCCTCACCAAAGAACAACCACATTTCACCGTTACAGCAGCCCAAGTAAATCTAAAAGCTAAACTGAAATCTCAGAAACCAGTACCAGAGAGCATGAAAACATACGAGTAGAAGCAGCAAGTTGGAGCTTTTCCAATCTGCTGCAGACTGCTGACTCTTCCAGACTGTTACACAGAGTGGTTCTGCAACAACAGTTTTTCACCTGTGATTCATTTTAAACAATAGATCTGATCCTGAGTAAGCGTTACTTATCTAGTTCGTGCTGGATGTTCCTGACACAGTACGTTAGGGAGAGTTTAAAAAATAATAATAATAAAAAAATCACTTTAAAAAAGAAAAGATACACTTTGGAAGTGAATCCTCTGATTGCCTCTGCTTACAGCACTTTGATTTGCATCACAGAGTGACACGATCTGCCTGAACTGGATTCCTCTCTGCTGAAATTAAAACGTTAAAATGCTATCCAACAAACCCAGTTTGAAGTGACCTCTCCTCTTCATGAAGCACACCGTGCATGGACGTGTGGATGTAGTAGGACTATAGACTAATTTAGGTCAGAAGGGACCTCTAGAGGTCATCTGCTCCAGATGCCAGCAGCACCAGCTTAGGTTGCTCAGGGCTTTGTTCAGCTAAGCTCCACAACCCCTCTGGCCAATCTGTTCCAGTGTTTAAATACCCTAATTCTGAAACCTTTTTCCGAAATATTTAGTTGGGTATTCCTTTGTGGCAACTTATGACTGCTGCCTCTTGTCCTGTTACCATGCAACTCTAAGATGATTCTGTTCCTGTCTTCTCCATACCCTCCCCTTAGATAGCGGAAGAGAGCAGAAAGATCCCCTTCAGCCTTCCCTCCTTAAGCCTGAAATTTTTAACGTGCACCTAAGTTACAGTATCCACTCTGAGATTGTTACACCATGCTAACATTTTCATTTTTCTTGTCAAAAGCATTTTGTAATCAGCAGACCCTTAGCGTCGACTGCTGCTTGTACGGATCTGCTCCCGCCATACAAAGCTACTTGCTGATGCAGACACAGCCATACCCTGCCAGTTTGCATACAGCCAGCGCAAGGACAGCATGCCCAGGAGCATTGCAGCGCACTTAAACAGGTATTTTTTTGGCTCGGCTATAAGCCATAAGAAGCTTAATTACATTAGCCCAAATAAGTCATTCGGCAAAACCTTTCCGGCAGACGGCTAACAAACACACCCTTGAATACAAACTCATCCCTTCAGTATTGGTTCTGGATAGGAATTAAGGAGAATTAAAAATATTTCAGCTCTTACAAATGTCAGTCTGAAACAGCAGTGGTCTAGATAGCTGGTGGGATTTTTCCACCATCACAATTTCATGGTCATCCTCAACACTAATACAAAGCTAATGTGATACAGTCCTGAGTCATCGCTACTTTTTTACATGTTTAAAATCTCAGTTGCTTCCAGCAGCAACTAATTGTTTATTAATTCCACCACAGAAGATGCTGTAAGGGATTTACAGTAATTAATAGAAGCTAATTTGCTTTCTGCCCTGAACTGTCACTCCTGCACATGAACTAATGAAGCAGTGACTGATCCCCAAGCTCCAGAGCTGCAGATATAAAGCTGAGTTCTGTGCTACCTGTTCCCTGGTACTCGGGAAAGGTATCAGCTTTGTGCAAGACGGTAATACAAAACAATCAAAGCTGAGTTCTGTGCTACCTTTTCCCTGGTACTCGGGAAAGGTATCGGCTTTGTGCAAGACGGTAATACAAAACAATTCCTTCCTTTTTGTTAAAGCAACTGAGAGAGGACAATTGCCTCCATCAACTCTTCATCCATCACCTTCCTGTCATGTTTCAATTTATTTCTGTCACTCTTTGTGGGAGGAAAGGTGTGTAAATGCAGCTCACAATCATGAACCCTGGTGACTACCTGTAACTGCAATCCACTCCATTGCTAATCCTTTACAATGCCTCTTCCAGATTTATTTACCTTTGCAATAAAGCTAAGAGATTCACAGAATTGGCTGCATTTGCAGGGCATTTTTTACTCTGTACTGATAAATATCATCAGCAGAAAGATATATGGGGAAAAACCGCTGTAAATTAGAAAGTCTGAATCAGCTCATCTTTACATTTCAGGCATGCAGACAACATACATCTCACCATTCATCAGATACTGCATTACTTAGATGCACTCATGATTAGTAAGACAGGAAACAGTAAAAAGAAGCCCTCCTTTCTCTCCTTGACCCAACCTGTCACCCAGACATATCCTTGCTAACATACCCAAATGCTTCTCCATTGACACTAGCCCAGAGTTTCCAAAGAGCTAGACAATACACTTGCTAGGGTGTCAAGTGAGTTGATCCCCCTTCCAAATCACAAACCAAATTTTCTTAAATGATGAAAAGGTGGCTGTAGAGTGGTTAGGCTCATTTTAATGGAGAGCAGCTGTAAATGCTAGCATGTATAATTAGGAAAATGATGCTGCAAATATTTAGATAACAAAAACTACAAACAACATCTGCGATGACAAAGCTAAGAGTGATAAGCAGCCATGATTTAAAACAAACTCATTATGTCCGATAAATCTATTCTCTTTCTGGATAAAGAACATAGGAAATTTACTAAATCTGGTCATGAGCAAAACATAGTGGGATGGAGTGGAGCTGCAGAAATGTCAAACTATCCTCACAAGGTTATACTTGACATTCTGGGAGAAACACAAACAACATAAATTTGGAAGAAGAATTCCTAAATGTCCTTAAAGAACTATAATTAGTTATTGCAGGTCAAAACTATACCAAATAGCAGGATGGTGACGCGAGCAAAAGGAAAGTGGATTTTGCCTCTTAAGCTTTGCCATTAAGTAAAAAAAAAAAAAAAAAAAAAGACAGGCACCCCAAAATTCAGATGCTAATACAGTATTCTGGAGCAATCCTAACGTGGTAATGATCATATTGGTATGCAGAGCTCTACAACTGATTTTTGCTTCTTCTTTTAAGTTATGGAATGAAATCTTGTTCTTCAATGCAAATTCTACTTCAGCTTCAATTCAATTTCATCTATGCATTTTAATTTGAATTGCCAGGAATAAAATACAGATTTTTTACATAGTAACTTTTTAAAACGGTCTAACATTAACTGTTGCCTGCTTTAAAAGGGG
>NW_009190747.1:4986-9290 GCF_000690835.1 Fulmarus glacialis
AAAAAATGCAACAAAAACCAAAAAAACAGAATATTATTTTTGCTATGAGTTTCCTGCCTTTTTTTTGCAGTAATATCGACTGAATTGCAAATATGAAGACAGAGTGAAAGCACGGCCTCACTGAATGACTTCCACATACGCACTCCTATGTACAGTCATTTGCTTAACATACATTTAGTATAATGACAAAAATGCATTTTCCCATCCCCTAGCAAGTTTTTCTTTCTGCACTACAAGGAAAGACAGTACCTGAATTTCAAACCACAAGTAGTGGGGAGCAGTTTCAATGCCTTAAGGTTCTACTGTCAACTGTCTATGTGCCTGACAGATGTGCCACAGGTAAACAGAAACTATTTTTAAAAAACCCAAATCCTTTGTAATTATTTTGACATTAAACTCATATTCTGAAAAGAACTACTGTATGCTTGCAAGTCTAGGGAAAAAAAATAACCCAAACAAACGTGCTGCGTTAGCATGGGCATCTACTCATGGTATAGCTACAGGGCTTCTTCAATATTGCTCCAAAAGTCAGAACAGAACTTTGTTTTACAAGAAAAATGTACTTGCCCTCTGTCTGAAGTGACAAAGATAATATTTCTAATGAAATATATTTTAAAATATATGTTTTTAGCAGAAAGAACTCACTCAAAGAGTCCCCACAAATTCCCACTCACCTGCCCCTCACTCACATCTAACATTGTCGAGCTATTTTTTCACTTGCCATAATCCAGGTTGTCTAAGACATATCAGTTCTGTGTGTCCTTCAGTGTTATGGGGTATCAAACTCTTTGTTGGGATAAAAAGCTCCTTGTCATGTCTCCAGCAAACTGTTTTTTCCTCCTTTTTCAAGAGAAAAATGCCATGCTATTAGAACCAGATTAAAAGAAACCAGAGCTTAATGGCCAGACAGCAGTTTACATTTATGATCTGGAGGCCAAAAAATATCTGTGCTTCACTTGAAATATAATAATGGAGAGGCTGCCTGCTCCGTAGCATTGACCAGGCATATGCCATTCTGTGGTAACTCTGGCACTTTAAATTGAAGACTCCTTAGTTTGGAATTTTGTCATTACTTTTCTACACAGATGAGCTGTAAGAACCACTGAAATTAAAAACATTGCAACGGAAAGATTATGAAAGAACGGAAAGAAACTGAAACTGGGAGGATGAAAATTAAGAAATAAACTCAGAAAACTAATTACTGTCATAAAGGAAAAAGATGAAATCCTGGAGTATGCCCATAACATTTCAGGTAAGTTATGTGGAAACAGCAAGAAGCACAGTGAATTCACCATTGGCCACTACTCCCTGTGAGACCTAGAGAGTACTGATAAGGCAGGAGGTTAGAGCTACCAGAAGGAAACCAAACACAAAAATTACAAAATGTAAAAAGCAATGCCAGCACATCAAATTCAAGCAAAGTTACGTGTAAGAAGGTTTCCTCAGGGCACCTCATAAAACACATTTAGCATTTTAACACTCCTTTTCTCTGTTTGAAAACTTGAACATTAAGAAATTTGTCAGACAATATTCAAGGCAAACTTCTACCTGACTTGAGCACACCTAATCTCAGACACTTGATCAACCCTTAAAACCTGCTGCGTATAAATTAGTGTGTGATAGTTACCTCATGAGTTTTCCCTCAGTTTATGGTAAGTAAAAGGAAAAATGGAAGACCCATTTTAGTTTAAGGTTTTGTGTATTTATAAACACATGTATCTATTTGGATCATAGTTACATCAGTGCTAATATTCAATGCCTATTTAATGTTCTGCTTTTACCTAAACAAAACTGTAGCTTAATATTGGTTAATGAAAAGGTATGTTTTCAGCTCATTTTAATTAAGCAAATGCAGTAATGACCATGTGAGCACTCCTACTCTAGCTCAGTAAAACTGATGCCAACAAAGGCATAAGCAAACCTGTTTCTAATCTGTTCAGGGTAAATACTCAGTCAGCCTCTCTTTACAACAGCTCTGGGACTGTGATTAAAGCTTCTTCAAAACCAAGTACCTCACTACACGCATAAAATAAACCTGGTTTATCTTCATTACCTGAAATTAGCCTATGGTGAAATGATGCCAGCCAAGCATTTTACCCTTCTCCTTTAGTTAACAGGAAGACAGTTGTATTCAAGCTAATTCTGCATGGGTAGATATTTCAATGAATTTGAAATGGAAACTTTGAACTTGAAATTACCCCATTGTAACTGGAGCCAGACTGAGATTTTATTGAAATATAAATACTGCATTTCTGCATCATCACTAGGTTACCTAACTTGAGCATGTGGGCATACTGGAAAGCATCCACTAAGAATTATAGGAGATCTAGAGACAACATAAAAGAAAAACTGATGGAAAGCCACATGGAAAAAATAACGGAGGGGTGCAGTTGAAACTGTAAAAGGCCACCTAAAACCAGAAGGAAATAATCTGTCCCATCAGCTTGTAGTGGCCAGGGAAGGAGGAGAATTCCTTGTGTCAGCAAAGCTCAGGTTGCCTAACAGGGATGCTAGGAAGGGTGGGCTCCGGCAACCTGAAGAGCAGTCTGGAAGCCCAGTGCTGGAGGGCTGCGGGAGTACCTTGTGCGAGTACCTGTCCCAGGTTACATAGATATAGGATGCATATGCTGCCTTGGGGCAGCAGGTAGCAAGAACGCCTGCTTGAAGGTCCTGCCTTGGCCTACTTAGCCAACTCCACCTGTGACACAGAGAGAGCACACGCGGTTACAACCATCTACTCAATGCGTATTTTCAATTACATTTTCTGGTGTATGATGGAGTGTCTGCACTCAATTCAGGTCTCCCTCTCCTCGCCCGACACATTCACGTATTGAAGGAAAATAACACCTGTTCGATCTGCAGAGTCACAGACTGATAAATCCTATATATGTACCCAGCAAATGAGTGAAACGATCCTATTGGTTCACTGTTTTCCAGAGATTTTCAATGATTAGGGCAGCATAGTTTCACATAGGAAAATTGTCATAATTTTTACAACACTAAGACAGTGAATGAAGGAAACCCAATTACCATACTTCACACGTATAGGCTTCCAGAAGTCTTTTAGTAAGGTGATTCACAAGAAGGTACTAAAGAACACCAAGTAGTCCAGCAGAAAAACAAGGTATTTTGAAAAAGAAAGAACTGTCCAGAGACAGAACGTGAAGAGGGAAGATCAATTCCTTTCTGTCAAAACTAGCAAGTTGGGGGGCTTGAATATTTCACATTGGTGCTGTTTGCTTCAATAAAACAATCTGGAAATTCGGTGAGGAGTGAGATAGATATTTCAGGTGCCATGAAGTTAGCAGCTTCTTCATGGAACCAGCAAAGGACTAATAAAGATCTGGTATTTCTTACACAGTGGTGAAACCTGCTCAGTTCCCCACAGGAGTAGGGTGAATGATGAAAGTAATGCAAAGCACTAATGCCATCTTCAACAGATACTGTACCAATCCAGTGCTCAACAGAGTTAAAAATTTGAGTATGGTGCTTGCAGTTCACACAAAAATCCTCCCTGCTCCTGTAATATCTATAGATATCTGGTAACACTTTTGTGAATGTAATTTATTATACTGAAATCTCCTTTTGTGCTTCTTAAATCCCATTACTGATTTACTTCCTCCTGAATACATTATCCAAAAAATAATGCTAGGAGTGCCAAATACATCACTTCATTAATCATCTGTATGCTACTCAGTCTCCTCAGGCAGTTGTCTGCTCTTCAATGTCCTCAAACTATTCTTATTCTCCTATATCAAGAGACATTCAGGGTGATATTGGGATTGGGGGGGGTGACCCACAAAACCCATGATATCCTAAATGGTCACTGATCTGTGACAGTTATTGCAAGCAATATTACTGTCAGTCTGCCAGTCAGCCAAGAGTGATAGGCGACCCATCACATGTCCTCTAGCCCAGAGTGAATTCTGATGTCTTTCAATCACCACCATCTGAAACTGTGAAAAGGAATGATCTGACAAAGAATTAACAGAAATAAAAGTAGTCACAAAAATAGTCAAGCATTTAATTCTTCCCTGGAAAAGACTAAGAAAAAGGATTTAAAAGGATTTAAATATGAACAAAAGAACAAAATGAGGGCAATGTGCCTGCTTTCATGCCTTGCAAGTACACTGTCTGCTAAACACAAAGCCTCACTAATGTCTTATGGTATTTCAGCAAAATGTAAGTGTTGAAGTCAAACTCCTGTACGTTTTCCTGGAGCCAGCTCTGCTTATAATAATGATAATAAAGGCTAACCCCACAGGTTGGTTGGTTGGTCTGTTTGTTGAGGGAATTAGGGAAAG
>NW_009190747.1:9314-33052 GCF_000690835.1 Fulmarus glacialis
CACTATATATTTGTAAAAATTTGAGATGGCTGAATATGGTTTGGGTTTTATTCCAGATGACACTATTTTGTAGGAAAGGACATACTTTTTGATCCTTTCTAAGGGTTTTGTATTCTTTTTAAGGTAAATGAAAGAGAAATACAGCCAAAAGGTGTTACACTTTATGATGTTTCACTTCAAAATGGTGGACATAGCAAAGAAACACATCACCCTACACATGATAAATGAGTATTTTTCGGATTAGAAATAAAGTAAAAGAACAAATGGTCAGGGGTAGCACAGCCAGAGTAGGTGGGCTTTACATCTTTGCTAGACCTTAGCTGGACTTTATTAAACTATGGTACAGTCCACTGCATTCTGCAGTCTCTAGCCTGCTGACAGCTGTTTTGGGTTATCAATTTCAGCAGGAAGCTTTACAGCTGCTCTAACCTCTACCAGCAACGAAAAAGTTGTCTTCATTACTGGAGAGTCCAAAGAGCTGTTTCTCTCCTGTCTACCCAACTTCTTTTGAGACAATCAACTTTGACAAGAAAAAACCCTGTTTCCAGCTGTAACGGACATGAGAGCTTTGACTGCTGAAGCAACTTTCACAGGCTGGGTACATTTCTCTAGGTGACATTAACAGTGATCAGAAAAGATTCAGTTTACACTTCAAATAAAAATCAGCATGCATGCAGTTCGTAAGCCGCATTAATGCACCCTGTGCTTTGGCCTCTCAGTACATACAACACAAACAAGGGCTATGGTCCAACAGCAAACCCAAACTAAAGCTTTTACCACAAAAAGTGGTCTTTCAAACAAAGTATTTTTGGATATCTATTGGATTTGTTAACTGGAATTCATGGTTATGTGCTGTTATACATATTGAAAAGGATTAAACTATGAACTGCCTTGATGCACTTCCTTAACACTGGCCCCACAATCCTGCAGCCTCGGGACAGTCACCATTCCAGGTGACTGTCAACTATCAAGACAGAGCTGCCAGCAAAGCCAGCTGAACAGCCACAATGATTGAAAGTGTTGGAGAAGAAAAGAAAAAGAAAAAAGAATCCTTTTAAAAGTTGGAGGAGAGGGGATGAACAAGAATTTGGACAAGTCAAGAATAGCACTTCCTTGGATATATTAATATCTCAGATGGCAGATGCCAATAATTTCAGATCTTCACCAGAGGCTCTGAACTGCTCCTAGTGCTACAGAAGCTGATTTGTACCTAACCCTTTACACAGCATTAACAAAACAAAAAAAAAAAAAAAAAAAAAGAAAAATGCCCCTAACACTTCAGTTTGTACTAGCTGCACTACAGTGCCAAGGTCAGTTACTTTGCTCGGGTTATCCTTGGCAGTTGTGTCAGTGCCAGCCACGCAAGCTAAAGCAGCCATCCGTGAGATGTGAATCTGCACTCTGCTTTTATAGATTGAAAGTGTTGGTCCATATTACATTTTTAAGTAGGTATAACTTATTCATTCAATGGAATGTGCTCTTGCAGCAAGGTGCTGATCCCACTGGTATCTTGCACTGCACGACACACCGTCCATGTTCCTTATGCTACTTCGTGGGACTGTCCGCTCCATGAACCAGTCCAGTAAAAGGAATTGGACAACAGCTTTTCTCCAAGCAAAGAAAGAGTGAGAGCCTATGCAAAAGCCATGGAGGAAATCTGCAAAGACAGAGTAGGCTTCAATGCAGGTCTCTCTTCAAGGTTTATTTTGCATGAATTTGCAGTGTTAAGAAATGCTTAGGCCAGACCTTTTTCTTGGCTGGATCTGCCTTGTTTCCATTTCTGTTTTTCTGTCCTCCCTCATAGTGATTGTCTTCTTTTAATCTCCACTGGAGCTTAAGAAGGAGCTGAGAATACAGCTCCATTCCTTTGGAACAGCAGTCAAAAGAATACTAATTAGCTTTTGTCGTTTGTTGTTCTCATGCTTCAGTTGTAGTTAAGCCAAAATATCTGACTCCTCTGTCAATAGCAGAAGAGCTCAGAGACCAAACACATATTTGTAAGATAAAGAAATAATGACTGCTTCCTCAGTTCCATAAAAGAAATTAAATCCTGCTGTTTCAGGGAGGTGTAACATTACGTACTGCCCTATGCAATTATGCAGTACTGCCCAGCAATTATGTCCTGCCCTATGCATGAGGGTATTCACTGAAGTCAAAGTCAGCAACACATTCACTGACCAGATTTTCAATGAAGCCTAAGTAGCTTTCATCCCTGCCAAGAGCTTCCCCAGTCCTACTAAAAGAGAAGCAAAAGGACCATGTTTACACAACCTTGCCTCTCCTAGCTTGCACTACTCAGACTGAGATGTGTTCTGGCTCTCACTGTAACAAAAGCTTTTGCTGTCCTGCACTCTCCAGACCTGGCCTGTTCCTTGGGCATTTTTTCCCCGAGCATGTGGTATTGGGTGCTAGCATTATACATGATACCACAGAAGACAGACCTTCGAGTGTACCAGGACTGGACAATGTACTAAAACTCGGTCCACATGACAGTCTGCCACAAAGCTGAAAGAATATTCGCACTTTTTAAAAGACTTTTGAGGGTCTTTAGCCACAGCTTGCTTATAATACCTGAATTAGTCCCATCTAACTAACGAATACCGCTTTCTCTGTTTCTCCTGAATGCTCATCCAAGAAAAATGAAGACAGACTCTCAATGTCTAGCATGAAACCCCTCCTCTCCACTGGCAAGGTTAGCCATTATCAGCGTATCACATGGCTGGCCTGCAACAAGATACTAATTATAGAGCTCAAGTTATAACCATTAAGTTTTCATGGAAGGAGGATTTAGTGAATAGGACTCATGATTCCTGATTTCTCCATCTACTTGTGCCCGTGACTAAATATGCAACATTGGCCAAATCACATTACGAGACTTGTATTAAACTGGGCACAATACTGTTTACACCCCTCAGTGAGCACTATGAGGGCTTTTGGCCCTTTAGAACCTTTTTGGGTTCTAAATACAGTAATCGGCTCTTGTATAATTACGACTTAAATACTGTTAAAAGGCTCTTTGGGAGATACTGATGGTTTTCCATCGGGGCTCTAGTGACGGTTTTCCCGTGAGGGTCTCGATGATCCTTCTTTTGGCTCTACATGCTGACTCACAGTGGCACTTTGCTGTATTAGTCATGCAGATCTCCTGTTACTTCTGATGAAGCGGTAATCAACCTGTATAAGAAAATGCTGGAAAACAGAATCTCATTCTGCTAGGACATCTTTAGTAAGGCTAGGAATAAGATCAGCTAGAGGGAGACTGCTTTTGCAGGAAGTAATATCCAAACCACC
Organism: Fulmarus glacialis; assembly: GCF_000690835.1. Classification (NCBI taxonomy): domain Eukaryota; kingdom Metazoa; phylum Chordata; class Aves; order Procellariiformes; family Procellariidae; genus Fulmarus; species Fulmarus glacialis. Next base: position 12,606 of record NW_009190747.1, read on the forward strand.
ATGCAAATACTCCTTCTTCTAGCACATCTGGGATGTAACAAAAACTGAATCCCTAACTTTTTTCATAGCTTTTATGCAATAGCTGTGGTCTCAAATGGCCAAACTACTGACAAGAGAAAGAGTTCAGTCTCAAAGCTTATTCCACTGCTAGAGCAGTCTGCAGACCCATCTTGATACTGCTGAGTTCCTGCTACACAACAGCAACTTTATCTGAACCTTCTTCCCAGTTTGTATACCAGAGGCACGGAAAAAACTATCAGGTGGTACAAACTCTCAGTTGCTCCTGACCTGGGAAAAAATTTGAACTTAAGCTAACGTGAAAGACTGTACATGCCATGAGCAATTCTCTAGAGTTTTTCAGTCATTTCATTTTCCACATTTCTAATCAGTCTACAGGTTGACTGTTCTTAAACATTTAAACATGCTATTTGGGCAGAAAGGAGCAAATTATCTCCTGTCTCGATACTGGAGTAAAAAAGACATCCACATGTTGGACTTCATCTGTAATGAATGATGCCCGTGTCTTGAAGATTGTCTTGTTCCACATGTACGTTTTAATTTCTGATTTGCTACACTAAAAATGTTACATTTTTACAGTTACTGAGGCAGTTTTTATATACAACAACGAAGGATTATATAAAACATTCTCAGCTGCATGCAACAGACATGCTAGAACAAAGATCACTGTTTTAAGCATTTTAAATGAAAAGTAATAGCAAATGGGACAACATTTTCTGATATGCTGGTTTTCAACTATTTACATATAAACCATTTGTTAAATAGAAGATGCCTTCACTATAAATATTCCTAACAGACAGAGGGGTTGGCAAAGCATTATAGTCACAATATTCAAGTTTAAAATATTTTCAATTATTTGCAAACTATTCCTCTCTGTAGGATGCATAGTAACCTGCAGGTAATGGGACAATATACTTACACTTTTCTTTCGATGTTAAGAACTACTAAATAAGATGTTTTTCCATCTGAACAATGCAACTACTTCAATAACACTTTACTATTTCTAAAGAGACAAACAACCCTCTCCCACAACAATACTCCACACAAGTACTATGATTTGAGTTTTTGTCCAATCTAGATGCAAGATAAATCTTTATTCAGACGTAAAAGTCCCACCATCGGGAAAATTTTTATGGATAATTTATGTTATACACAAGTCACTCTTCTCCCAGGATTGCTTCAAAGCCCAAGTTAGAATTTGCACAAGGATTTTTATATTTGATAGAAGTCTTAGCTGTGTGTCTAATAAAAAACACACAAAAGAGGGCAGAAGTAATAAAAATCAATAGTCCACTGCTGTTATATGGTTAGGAGCATGGATGTTAACAATACAAAAAAAACTATCACGTTATTTATCGGTTTTCGCATGCAAGCTGCAAAAATAAGGAAGTAGCTTTAAAAAAAAATTAAAATAACGAAATCAGTTATTAACAACAGAGCATATTTTCTGCTTAAGACACCTAAATACTGGTGTGCTACTCTGTAACTACAAATGAGTCACACCATTTACTGCTAACTAGTAGAATGGGCAAGAATACACAGGTCTGGCAGCTTGACAGAGATTTGTGGAAAAAAAGACCTAGGTATCTCAACAACTGCCAGAAATAAAACGGATCTTGTTAAAGAATGGAGGGCTAAGATATTTGTATCAGGCTTTTAAGCTAACCTACTAACAGTGAAAATTCAACACCTAGGAAAATATCACAACTAGGTATCAGTTCATGCTCTCCTTGTATTAGGAATTTTAGACATAATAAATGAGAAAGGGGAAAGATAAAATGGAAGACAATTTATTAAACAAAAACTACTCTAATATTAGAAGTCCATTACTTTCTTGGAAGAAACGTTCTTGAGGAATTTCCCTACTCTGAAATTTATAATTATTTCACTACAGAATGAACAGCAGGCATCAGATGTAATTTGTAACAATAACTGGGAACGCTTATGATGATCTCCAAATTTACAGCTGGACTTAAGACATTAATATTTCTTGCATTTATTTAGTCTAATATCTCAGCTACATACTGTTACACACACACACACACGCACTAACAGAAAAATGTAGCATTTCTAGGATTCTTGAAGCTAAGTCTGGGAACTGTGCCATTTAGTAATCTAATTCTATCCGGTCTCACAGAGCTTAGGTGGATCTGGACCATGCACTTCAAAACCATGTATTCAAATGGTCATCAGAAGTCACACACATGACAGCACTGGAGAGCACTGTGTCCCAGGGTGCAGCCCCTGCAGCAGACAGAACTGTGGTTTTACGAGTTAGAGACAGACATCTTGCCATTTTCTTAGGGGAAGACAGTGCCCAAAGAAATCAGAAAAGTAGAAGAGCCACATTTCTCCCTGCTTATCCATCCTTTACAGGTGCCACACTAGATAGCAAGACTATCAGTAGAATGGTACAACACTGAGCAAAAAATCCCAGTTGTTTAGGAAGGAGACACACTTCTACCCTCATGGTGCTTTCTTAGGGACATCAGAGCTAAGTTTGCCCCATTGTATGGTGCCATTTCTCATAGGGTTTGATGAAGTCCACATAACGTTTGATATATTCCAAGTCGGGCATGAACTTAAATCCCAACTCTGCACAGTTTCAGATCGTTGTGGGCTGGGACCAAGTACACTAAGAAAACATGCCACAGCATGCAATTTAGTAAGAAATGTAATGACAGGAGCTAGAGGACATTTCACAGAACTGTCAGCATTTATGAGGGTGTAAGTCTATAAATTTTATCAAAAATGGGTACAATGTTTCGCTCTCTTCCTCTCAAAAAAAAACCCAAACCAAAACCAAAACCCTGCCCAAAAAACCAATAGACAATGAGACAAGGCCTAATCAAATCAGTCAATTTTTTACAGGATTCTTGTACTTTTAGTTTTCCTATTCTTTAAAGCAGTGGCTATTCAAGGATGGTTGAAATAAATTCATTCAGAGATAAAAAGAAAGATGCTAAAATAGTCTGAGACAACTATTTTTGTCTGTGAACCTAGAACAGAATTATAGACAAAGCAGCATTAGTGTAAAAATGTGGCCTACTTATGCAGCAGTACTGTGCTATAGTGTAGTAAAAACTCCTGTCGAGCTTCCTCAGTGAGAAAAATAAGCTCTTAACTGCTTTTCATTCCTGTTGCACAGGCAAGGCAACTTTTAGAAGCGGATTTGCCTCCTCTGTGGCCCATGCACGTTCACAACAGAATTGTTAAGAACATCTCTGACTTTGCTACTAGAGATGCAAGAGCCAGAATGAACACAGCTTGAATTTCCGATCTCAAGCTGATACGCAGGGCTGGCGTTTGGAAAAAAAGTGTCTTTTTTTCCTACAAGCTGAGAAAATTTGATCTAGCAGGCTCCAAGTGACAGTAATTGTGGAACCCCACAATGCTGTTTTAACATCACTTTTCAGGAAATAAACAACTTAGAAAGTTGTCATGAAAGTCTCAATGATTGCAAAGCTAAATACAGCTGGTGTTCCAGTTCCTGCTGTTAGATGGTTACTTTCTGTATTTGGGAACTGTTCTCTCAATGAGCATTTGAAAAAAGTGAAAGAATCGGGACTAGTTCAAATCTGAACACAGATGAAAGGAGCTGATAGAAGGAAGAAATGGGATTCAATGATGAGAAAGAAGTAGCAGCTACAAGACTCCTGGAAATTTCTGAGTAAGGGAAAAGAGAAAGATTGCATCATTCTTCACAGAACTTTTCTCAATGGCTGCAAGTCTTAGCTGAAATTATGGCTCTTACTAATCAGTTACATACATGCCACCACATCCATGAGATCATTTATGTATAAATTTCCCAATAAGCACAGTGACACAGTAAGTATAAAACAGCAACTCAAGTATTTTATACCAGGCTATGTTACTGTGAGTCATTGTAAGACTTTTGCTGTGTATGGCAAAAAACCAGGGGAATGAGAAGGCAAAACTGTGAGCATCCTCTGCCCTCCTAAGGTTCTTGGCTGGGCTATTTTGCATGGCAAGAGCCAGCAAGTGCAATGGCAGGGAAGAGCAACAGTCATGGTCAGTGTGGGTCACTACACTTCTTCCTCTGCAAGATACGGCCAAAATTGTATCTCTCCCCTCAATACTGAGGATGAGCAGGGCCTGGAATGGAAAAGAAAGCTAATCGTCCTCAAAAATTACTCTTGCTGGTCACGCGTGACAAAAAAGATCTGGCATGACCACAGCCACACTCCCATCTTCCAATGTTGCTTCTGGAAGCAACAACACTGCTCCTTCTGGCAGCCTCAGGCCCAGTCCCTGCCAGTTAATCTACAACTCACAGGGGAAATGAGGAGCACTATTCCTGTCTTGTTAGTAATTCCCAAAGAACAGTTTTAAGAAAACGTGGTTCCAAAGGTATTCCTACGTGGCCTTTTGACATGTCTGTCATTGTACTTTATGTGCATAAGAACCCAAAAGAGAAAGGCATTTTAGAGGTGTTAGAAGATTATTTTTTTTTAGAAGTTCTCCCATGAATTTTAAAACCATTCCCACCCTCTTACTTCTTTGCTGAGCTCTGCTATAGGAATTACAAGCTGAATTACATGTTGACAAGCAGTCATGAGGTCATGGCAATTTTAAGTTTTTTGAGATAAAAACTAGTTTTATTTTTTATGTTCATGTTATGTTTAAGACATAAGGGTCCACACATTCAAACTACTTCAGTCTCTGAAAGACTATGCTAAAACAGCACCTACTGATCTGCTACACCAGCATAACATGCATGTTTGGCAGTATCATTCATTCCAGCTTCCACACTAAGCACATTGATACCAGCAAGGTTACATCTGTAAGATGGTCTTGGCCAACCCATTACACCAACCGCTTATCGTATCTTCCTACACTTTACTGGCATCGTTACAATGATAAGAAAAAGGTTGTACGAACCTTGCCCAAGTCACTGAAAATCTGAGGGGCATTTTGCCTGTGATCAGCAAAGCTCATTAAGTAGCAAACTTCTTGTCTTTTTATAAAAGAGCTGTAGACTGCCAAGAAGGCAGCGCGATGTAGGAACAACTCCCCATTTTCTGTGTGCAGTGTAGTTTACTTAGTTCTGTAAGCCACGTACAACATAATGTACCACAACGAACTCTGTACATGCAGTCATAGTGTAGCCTCTCCTGCATTTTTGTACTTGTACATGCCATATGTAAAATAAAGGCTTTAACATGGTATATGAGATATAGGTTCTTTGTGACCTATTCTGACCCTGCAATCATATTGACCCTGGCAAACATGTCTGCACATGTTCTGGGACTTTCTAGATAGAAGGATCTTTCTGCATTGATATGATTGCAGGATCAGGTCCTAAGACTGTAAAGGCAAATGGTAAACTATTGAGATTCAACAGCAACAGTTGAATTTAAACATAGCAATGCTCCAACAGTTTTCACATAGAACGGAAGCTCAAACCAATGTGATTCAAGAAAAAATGGCAGAACATGCTTTATTGTTTCAACTCTAAAGAACCCCCCCCCAAAAACAAGCGAATATTGGCTTTTATACAGCTCTCACCCTTTGGGAAGTGAAGGGGAAAAAAAATCACTTATTTGGTCCTTATTACTGCAGACCAAAATTCATTTTTATTGGTATTTTGCCCATTCACTTCCCAATGAACTGCACCCACCAAGCAAGGTCACATAAATGATTGTAAAAACAAGTTTCCTTTGTGCATGAAAAGGAATGAATCATTTGGAAAAATGTGACATCTTCAGTACTATTCCTGCCACTATGCAATATTTCTCTAAATTATGCAATCCATCAATATAGCATTCATAAATGTATTTTTGGAAAAAATGACCTTAAGTAAGTTTCTGCATAATGGCAGCAAGTGGGATTTCTCAGTGAAACTGAAAATCTGGAGGAACAGGAACACTGGAAGACCATATGCCAGCTACTCTACAGCAGAAGCTTCCAAGCCAAAACAAGGGCCATCTGAAAACACAAACGACGACAACTCTGAGCAGTCAATCATTGAAGTAGCCTTCCTTTTTCTTTCAGCTGCAAAGAAATTTGAATGAAGGCTTTGCAAGAGATGCACAGAATGGACAGCAAAGTATCACAGTCACAGGGACGCCTCTGCCGACAGGTCTTGTGGCCTCCTTTGAGCTCCTTCACTACATGATTTCATTCCTCCTGTACCTTTAAGACCCTTCATAGCTAGATATTTACAGATACCGCTGCTACCAATCTCAGAGGTTGTTGAAGTGCAATATGGCTCCTAATACATAACATTGTATGTTATCTGGCAACATCTCCGAGTTAAAAAGTCCAACAAAACCCTGTTTAATAACAAGTTCTAACTATTTTGCTCTGACTCTTTTTGTTAGCTTCCTTCAGCCCTTAAAATGTGTTAAATCTGTTAACTAAACTAACTAGTAATGTTCAGATTGTTTCTGAAGGGGGAGATGCTGTCGTATGAACTGCTGATCATCCTAAGACGTTTTTCCTACGCTCATTATTGCAGCAAATGAGGCGTATGATCAGCAACATATATAATGATCTTACACGAGCCAGACTAGAGCATACAATAACCAATACAGGAATCTCTAATTTTTTTTGTTACTGACATCTCACAAGCAGTGGAGCTACAAAATACGTAACTCGTGGTTTTTAAATGATTTAGTTGTTGAACATAGAAAGGCATCTCAACCACTAATATGCAAGTGATTTTTTGTAGAAAAAGGACCTAATTTCGCTGTCTTCAAAATCAAGGGCAAAACTTCTAAAGGTAACAGCAGTCCAGGATGATGCCTTGAAGGATCCCAATATCCTTTCAATTCTCAAATCATTCACTATGTCATTTACATAAAATGAAACAAATACAAATTCTGAGAATAATCTTCAATACCGTGATACAGTGTAATTAGCAAGCAGCAGTATTTTAATTCAATGTCATAAGAGAATGGTCTACTGTTTCTGCCAAAGCAAGCCAAAAATTCCACATTTATGCATGTTACACCAAATGTGTTACACCAAGCTCTTCGGTTCACTCAAACCTCTGAATCTTGTATGCCATTATCATGGAAATGCCCACTTGCAAATGAATGTCTAAGATGTCCCATGAAACACAATCTGAGATAGGGCTGCACAGCTGTGAAGTCATCCAAAGGCTTTCTGTCTCCATAAAGTAGGTCAGGTAATCACCTAGTCGTGATGAGAAAATCTTTTCTTTTCAAAAAAAACAAAATAACTGAATTCTGATCAGTATAAAACCTGATTTTGCTTCAAAGCCAGCCAAAAGGGGAAACTGGAGGCAAAATAAAGGCTTCACCGTCTTCAATTAGTGAACAAATATTAGACATTGAGAAATCAGCTTTAGTTTTGCATAGTACAATTAGTTTTAAATGCTCTTAGAAATTTATCTAATGAAATATTCATATACAACACTCTGCATTTCATCCTAAATGCTAGAAGAAAAGGGCAAGTATGAAACAGCAAATAATTTCAGACTTCTCCATGAGAGTATTTGTCAGTAGTTTAAAATGGCAGCATGACTTCCACTAAATTGCACCTCAGCCACAGCACTATGGGCTTTTTCCCCCCATCAGATCATCAAACTTCAAAAAGAAACTGTCATAAAATGTTACTGAAACTGCATTTTTGTACATTACCATGGTCCTTAACTTACTGAGGAAATATATAAATCCAAACAAAAATCCTGCTGTGCTGTACAGATTTCTCTTCCATATAAAGAGCTGTATCTGCTGACGAACCACCCAGAGAAAACAGGGCTTGGAATGGGTCTGGAGGCCATTCAGAGGTTCCTCCTACACCATGATGAAATCAATATTTTCTACATTGCTTGACAGATTTTTGTCTACCTGGAGACTGTCCTCCAAAGATCCAACAGCTTACCTAGGTAATGTGTTTCAATACTTTCCATGCCTTACAGTTTGAAAGTTTCTCCTACCTCAACTAAAGCTTCCTTACTACATTTTATGGTTTTTTTTTCTTCCCCTGACCTCACTGATGATACAGAATAGCTTGTTAACATTTTCTTTCCAGAAACTTCTATATACCTATTTCTCCCCTCAATACTTTCCTCTCAAAACAAAACAATACCATTTACTTCAGGGTCATGGCTCCCAGACCTCCAATCACGTTGCTGTATTTCCCTCTCCCTAATTGTCAGATGATTATTATTTTTTTAAACTGCAGTAACCAAAACTGGACATATTTTAGCTTTAACCTTCCAAACATCATGTAGGAGAAGAGGTTATTTTATGCATTTTACACTGCTGTCAATGCATCTCGGCATAAGGTCTATTTTTGTTGTAAGTGGTATGACGCTGTTGATGCAATCTGATAGAACAGTCGGATACCCTCATTGCAGGACTTCTGCCCACCCACCCATTCTGTACTCCTGTGGTAAATAATTTCTAACCAAGGGTGAAATTCACTCTTAGCTGGATGTCTACTAAAGGACACCTTCTCAAAGGTTGGACGTCCAATCTAATCTAAACTAGCCTGTACAAAATGCCTCTGAACTCAGTGAAGAGTGACAATGCATCTCATCCCACGCTAAGACAGATGTACGTGAGATGAATTGCCCTCAAGAGAGGCACTCCTCACAAGTTAGCAAGGTAAATTGGATAGTCAAAGCACTGATTTAGAGTTAAGTTAAATGATGGCTGTCCAATTTTCAGGCAGCTATTCAAAGTAAATGTCCTGGTTTCAGCCGGGATAGAGTTAAATTTATTCCTAGTGCTGTGTTTTGGATGTAGTATGAGAAGAATGTTGATAACACACTGATGTTTTCAGTTGTTGCTAAGTACCCTGCTAGTCAAGGACATTCAGCTTAAGAAAACAAAACAAAACAAAACAAGCGTTGGGAGGGAGCACAGCCAGGACAGCTAGCCCAGCTGGCCAACAGGGTATTCCATACCATGTGACATCATGCTCAGTATATGAACGGTAGGCGTGTTCCAGGAAGTAGCGATCACTCCTTGGTTATCGGTCAGCGTGGGTGGGGAGCAATTGCATTGTGCATCACTCATTTTGTATATTCTATCATTATCATTATAATTTTCCCTTTTCTGTTCTATTAAACTGTCTTTATCTCAACCCACGAGTTTTTCTCCCTCTTACCCTTCCAATTCTCTCCCTGTCCCACTGGGGTTGGGGGGCGGGGGGTAGTGAGCGAGCGGCTGCGTGGTATTTGGCTACCTGCCAGACTAAACCACAACAGTAAAATACACCTGACATGCACTGTGCGTTTTTCTCATTGGTTTGGGCTCTGTTCCTTGCAAACCAGAGAAAGAGCAGGAAGCGTTTTATACTTTTATCACCCAATATAGTTATGTCCCCTCCCAGCTTAATGCCTTTGGCCACACTTGCTAATTCAGCGTCTTAACCAAAAGCACTGCACAGTGCCGGTCCCAGGAGAGAGCCCTTCCAGAGAGAACCCCCCTCGTTGGAGCCTCTCATTTTGAGGTGAAGTATTAATTAATTACTCTGAACACAGGATTAAAACCAGTTTGTTATCTAGAAGACATTTCTCCTGCTTTCTTATTAGAATGACACTGTCTTACATGAGAAAAGCCTCACTAAAAAAAGCAAATGCTTGCTGTAGGAACTTTTTTCTTTGTATAAAAATAACTTAGGGGGTTAAGTTATAGAAAGTTAAGTTTTAGAAACAAGCACTAAGGCTGGTCCGAACAGTTTGAGAAAAATTTAAGAACAAATACTGATACAGATAAGACACACACACCCCTGCTCTCATAATTTTGACAATATTGATGTTAATGATGCACAGAAATTCATTTTAAAGCCAGATAAATTTAATTTATTTTTCACAAGATGAAAGCAAATGCTAAAAAATACTGCTACCTGGCATGCTCAAATATAAACTCTCCTTGTGAGTGGTATGGAAGCTGTGGAAAGCACTGCCAAGGCACTGCAAAACAGTTCAAATATCAGTCAAGCAAGAATTCTGGGAAAAGAGAAGGGATAACTATGGCAAGGGGCATTGCAGCATCCAAGGCTTAACACATGTGAGAAACCACCTCATCTAAATCCTGTTCCTAGAAAGCAATTCACAGAGGTTTGATAACAAAGGTAGCTCACTTGCGTGGTCCTCCTTGCACCGACTATGCTGTCCTGGGTTTTAACTGCTTTCATACCCATGTCCTCTCCTCCCCACTCTTAGACAACTGTATAGATTTTTGATAATACTCAGTCTTTGCAAAGGAACACAATAGATGCTCTTCAGTAACCAAAGAGCAAAACTAGAAGTGCATTTTGTACATCTTCAGCTTCAGTAAAACTTGCTTTTAAGAGTTAGTCATTTTAAATTTGCATCACTGTCACACACATGCTAATGGGAAGCTGCTCTCCAAGCCCTGTTTTCAGATATTATACAATAGAACTCATAATTTCTGAGTACAAAGTACTATACGCTGGGCATTTAGGGTTTTAAAATACTGATATTCTGAGGTTCATTTACTTGCCAGACCTGAAAATGCCATGCACAACACCTAAAGCTGCACCTAACCCGGAGATCTGATTTCTGCTCTGAGATACATTTTATTGGTTGAGTTCAGCATATATGTTCTTAACTAATTTTGTTAGTGATCTACAAATGCCAATTGTATTTACAAACTGTGAAATGCACATCTATTCTCCTATTTTCTTCCTACCCGAATAGATACAAATCTTTGTAGACATAATTCTGTGGGATTTGAACAAAGGAAAGGAACTGACTATTCTTTGCAGCTGATGCGCAGGTGGACAGCTCTGTTTCCACAGCTCTCTATTCCTTACCTGAGAGGGATTTTATGTCACACTATTGCTGCAGAGCTCTCTGCCACCTCAGTCAACCCATCTCAAGTCTGACTGCCCAGGTTGCTGAGAATGTAGAGGTGTCCTCCAAATACAAATGTCTACTTTCTAGATTGGTTATAGAGTGGTGCAAAACCCTGCTTAAGTTTCCTAAACTAAGATGAAATTCAAACAAATCAAAAAGGTTTTAAATAGAGCAAGAATATTGTTTTTAATATTTTAACCTGGAATTCACCAAGTATCTTCTCTCTTCTTGATCCAAAGCTAACAATTACTGACTCAAAGTAACTAAATATGTATCTAGCAGAGCTTAGTAATGTACTGGACATTATAACATCGCTTTGTCTACCAAGTGCAAGGACACAGATTTGAATATTACATAGAGAAGAGGTTTGGGGGTCCCTTGCCAGATTTCTTGACTAGTCTTCACAAGACACTGATGGGAGGTCAACATCTGTTCTAATCAAAATTCTTCAACATCATAGTGCACAAGAGAAAATCTTCATGCATGGGAACTTTATATTGCTTGCATCACACCAGAAAGAAAGTGTAAAAATAAAAACCCAAACCAAACACCCTCCTGCCCCACAGAACACTCACCCACTACCACCACCCTTACTTCTTCAAACAAACCAAGCATATCCCCATGTAATTTTTTATGAAGGTAATGACAAAAAATTGAGTTGAAGACAAGAAGCTAAATCATCTCATCTGTCCTTGGGCTCACAAAGGAATGACCAAAGAGTACATATTGTAGTATTTAGTTTGGTCTCAATATATTGATGAATTGGATTCACTAAACCAGTGCAGATTATTTATCTTTATCTTTTAGCACTGCACTCTCCAAATATATGCGTACATTTTTGTTACATCTCCTACAGACCAGCACTTAAATTTACTTTAAATTGAAGACTATAGTTCTGAATAGTCCTTCTGGATTTGACTGGCCTTCAATGTTCACCATTTGTTCCATAGTAGGAAAACTACAATGGAGCAGGAGTGTTGATGTAATAAAATCTTAGTGGATGTTTCAGTTTGTACACATGAGTTGTCAGAACCATAATGCAGTAATAGAATATGCTCACAGTCATCTGTGTGATCTAAGGATACAGGCATATAAAGCTTAACACTGAGATTTCTACTAGTAGAGTACGAGCTGCACTAAGCAAAAGCTTTTACGTTCTAAAAACCAAAGTTAATTTGATTAACACATCATGGAAACAAAGTTGCAAATGACTAAACTAATTTGCTATTTGCTATTCCTATCTTAGACACCTGGTACCTAATACTGAAGTAACTATATGTACTCAAGTTACATGCAGAAGAACTACTAAAAAAACCCTACAAAACAAAACCTAGAAAAAAACAATCAATAATCGATCTGGTTTAATTAAATACTGTTCTGCTTGCTAAAATATTGTCCTTCATCAAATGCAAATCCCAGCCTTCTGCCAACAGCTAGCCCTTCCGAAGAGGAAGGCATATGTTCTCCATTTATAATATACAAATTGCATTAAGAAAATAATTTGCATGAAGCTATGAACCTGAAATGGACAATTTCACTAGTGCTTTTTTTTTAATAGATAAAAAGTGATGTCTAAGTTTACTTCCAAACTTGTTCCCTCAGCTATTTTTTTCTACTGAAACTATTAGCCAACTAACTGGAAGGAAACAATTTAGGAGAAAATAAAGCCTTTTTAGGAAAACAGAAAACAAATCTTTTATGTTTTAAGAGCAAAAACCAAACATGAGCAAGTATTTCACCCCATCTGCCCTGCCCAGCGCTAACAAAAAGCTTCAGTATATTTTATGCGAAAAATGTACCTTTCTTAGGGCTGTTTGAAAGTTTTATTTTCTTGAGCTCAGAAGAGGAATTGTTCAGTTTATGCACATAACTTACTCTTTAATAGCTTCATTATTTTGGGATGCTTAAGTAGGACCTTGGAACTCCAGAGCTGACCTCTAAATCATTGCAAGGAACAAGAGGAGAAAACACTGCATGAAGGAGAAACAGACAGTGGTGGTCTTTGTAGGAGAGCGCTTCTAGGCACAAAAGCCTATTAGTATTTCCCTCATGAGGAAGAAATATTTCTCTACAAGACCTTTATTTGACAATGTGGGGCTCTGGCAGCAATAAGAACCTAAGAAGAAAATTGGTCCTGCTTACTTTGAGCTCTGGCAAAAACATTAAAGCTGGATTTATCTCCTGAGTCAGCTCACAGCACAACACTGCACACTGTTTATTCAGCAACACCACAGGCTGATACTGTCACCCAAGTTCCCCCGTCCTCAAACCTTGTCCTCAGTAGTCAGAAGGTCCCTACCCTGACAACAGATCCACTACAAAGAAACCTTAATGGCTCAGTTATGCTGTATTATGCAGATCTCATTCACTAACCTTCCACAGAATCTATGGGGTTGGCTTTAGTACGCCTATTCTTAGTGATGTATGTGAAATGCAGAGCAGAAAAAAAAAAATCCAACCTGGCTAACTTGTCACACATCTATTATTTGATCTTCAGTGATTTCACTGACAGAGAAGCCTGATAACTCTCTTTCTAGACTTGATGGGAGAAAGGCAATGTTTCTTTGTAGTCACACAGCCTGCATAGTTATTTAGATTTTGTCAGATAGATTTTTGATAGTTTTGAACAGGAACAGAAAAAAAGTTACTCCCAGTTAGTGCACTGAGAGAAGAACCTGGCTCAGCCCACCCATAGTAATATCTGGAAAGTTCTGTTATCTAGAAAGCACATAAAAATGAACTTGCCTTCCATAAAGATCCTGTTCCAGTAGATTTGTCCAACGTGATTTCCTCCAAGAAATATTAGATTTGATAAAATCAACATTGATGTGCTAACAGATGCTAGGACAGCATGAAGTCGACGACGAATCCTTGGCGAGAAGAAACGCTCCTGAGGGGCAAAACAAAAGGTGCAGATGAAGTTAACAACCCCTACAATTTTTCAAACAACATTAGAAAAAGACATTGTAATTACAACAAACAACTTTTATACAGAAGTTCAAATCCTTATGGAACAGATCCCAAAGCTTTTAAAATATCTAGCAGAACTCCCACCAATGCCATTTAAGTTTGGGTAAGACTTCACGGTAAAAAGCAGTGTTGAATCATAGTTGAGGTTGGAAAGGTCCTCTGGAGGTTACCTAGAAAGGTCATCAAAGCAGGGTCAGCTAGAGCAGGCTGCTCAGGACTGTGTCCAGCCAAGTTTTGAATATCTCCAACGATGGAGACTGCAAAACCTTGCTGGGCAACCTGTGCCGGTGTTTGACTACCCTCACAGTAAAAAAGATTATCTTACGTTTAAATGGAATTTCTTGTATTTCAGTTTGTGCCCATTGCCTTTTGTCCTGTCACTAAATACCACTGAGAAGAGTCTGGCTTTATCTTCTTTCCCCATACAATCAGGTATTTATACACATGGATAAGATCCCCCCTGAGCCTTCTCTTCTCCGGGCTGAACAGTTCCAGCTCTCTCAGCCTCTCCTCTTATGGCAGATGCTCCAGACCCTTCACCATCTTCATGGCCCTTTGCTGGACTCACTCCAGCATGTCCATGTCTGTCTTGTAGTGGGGAGCCCAGAACTGGACACAGTTCTATACATTCTGTGTCTTAATTCTTTTCTTATTAAATGTACTCCTTGATGAATTTTTGCTGATGGACGTAACAGTAACAACATGCTTCTGGGGTAAATACTACTATCCAATAGGTTCCAATATGGAGTAAAGCACTTCAGTACAAAAAACCCAGCATCAAACAACTTCAGAAGTCATTAATGCTTTCGTTGATTAATAAGACTTTACTGAAAGATTCTAGAGTCAGATCAGAACTGGTTATCGCAATGAGTCTTAATAAACAGATACTTCCATATAAAAGAAGATTTAAATACACCTGCAATCCCAAATTTTTTTCAGTGCAAATATTACTGCTCATGTTTGAGAAGTGTAAATATCTGTTGTAAAGTTTTTGGTGCTGTTGTTCTAATGATACAAATAAAGTAGGTCTCTCTCCACCATATACTAGTTTACATTTTTCTGAATCTATATTTTGCATTATGAGTGCAGCATGGAGACTGTAAGTAGATAGTGAAAAAAGGATGAGAAAGTTTTAGCTTCCTCCAATATTCAGGTTTTAGAACAAATTTTAAAGAGCATTACAGCACATCACAAGGAAATATTGTGT
The DNA here is from genome assembly GCF_000690835.1 of Fulmarus glacialis. Lineage (NCBI taxonomy): Eukaryota > Metazoa > Chordata > Aves > Procellariiformes > Procellariidae > Fulmarus > Fulmarus glacialis. The sequence continues at coordinate 27,623 of NW_009190747.1, forward strand.
CATTCCTGCATAAGGAAAAGTATCTTGTTCATCATGGCCCCAGGCTGAAAGCCTCTTTACATAGTGCCTGAATCTGCAAAAGACTGAATGCTTCGTGTGAAGTGATGAGCATTTGTCAGGGCACAGGAACTACGGAAAGTATCAGGAGCTGCTCAGCCTTCACATCATAAAGGTTGATGTTGCAGAAAACAAAGTCTTGTGACTGCAGCATCAAAAAAAAAGAGCAGTAATTAATCTTTAACAGCTGCAGCCAGACCAGAATTCATGCTCAGATACCTGAAACAACATAAACACATGCTCAAAACAGATCTAAAAATACATTCCTAGACAATTAAATTGCTAGTTTTGTAAGCATCAAAACAAATGTTTCAACTGCTAGATTATAAAATGACAAATCTTCAAATAAATGATAGTTACAAGCATAAAAATACAATTTTAACATATTACTGCAAAGTAGATCTCTGGTAAATTGAACGTTAGCCCCAGTTAGAACTATATCTAGTGTATGAGTCAGTCTGAGTCAGCACAAAAATGGGGATAGATAAGCTTCAAGGAAAAATACTCTGTATCAGGCTGTATGCGCAATACAGCAATAATCAATCTTCCACACAAAGCTGTTGCGGTTTAACCCCAGCTGGCAATCAAGTACCACACAGCCATTCTAGCTTACCTATAAATAAGACTAGCTACTATGAAGAAAACTAACTCTATCCCAGCCAAAACCAGCACAAACGCTATGAAAAACATTCATGTATGAAAACAGAGACTTAGATTTTTCTCTGAAAATTCTGGATGAAAACTAGGGCATCAAAGGAGAAGGGTAGAGAATATAAGATAATTTTATAAATATTCACAGACACCAACAGTTACTTAGTGAAACAACCTTTTCCTTTTCTAGTACTTTGCGTCTCCAAAGCTGCCCAAGGACTTCGAAAACATTCTCCTTCAGTTCACACACAGGTAGAGGATATCTTAAGTTTGTCTCCTCCTGAAATGCACAGTATGAATGCGTGGTTCCATATACGAAAAATGTATGCCTTTCAGTTTTAATTAGGAAAGGGAAATAAAAAAGAATCTTCTGGTAAAGCTGTAGAAAGAGTTAGAGATGGACAACCCATCAGACAGCTGGTGTTGGACTGCATTTTCCACCAAGGCACTGATTAGACCTGGTAAGTTTTGAGGTCTGCCTGTTTTAAACCCAAAGCAGTATGACTAAGACAAATAACATGAAGAGCTAAAAAAGCTCTGCCACTTTTTTAAAAAAAAAAAAAAAAAGAATACAGTTACTAAAAAAATAAATAAAACTGTCACATATAATACATCACCCTCTACAAAAGTGCTATATGTTAAACAATACAAGTTAACTGTAGTACAGACCATAAAAGCCTTTGGTCATTTATAAGGTATAAGAGAGTAGTTTAAGACAGAAACAGTTTAGACAAACACTGAACCCTTTTCTGGATTTTGCTGTAGCTAATTTCCATTAACTTTGCTAGGCATTGATCCAAAAAGCAGTACACATTTTCCTGAGTGTCTTTGATGTCAATGCAGCTTTTACCCAGCTGCAACAAAGGTAAAAAGAAGAAAACATTCTTTAAACATCTCATGTCATCTAGAAAAAGCTAACTATGAAAGTACCTGAGCAGCTATTGTGCTCAAATTAATAACACTGGAAACATTAATTTACCCATGAAAACAGAATGAGGCTGGTCTAGATAATCTATAATAACATTTGTGATTTAAATATCTACCAGCATGTGGATTTTTCTGAACATACAGCAAGTTGTTTTCATCAAAGCAGACAAAATTAAACAAAACCTCCACACCCACAACTCTCCATTATGCTATTTAATGCTTTTAACAACATGTTCCATACAAGCAGCTGCTATGGATTTGTGGCATTTCTCGGGATTTTACTGCTGTCTCTTTCTCTCTCCTCTTTTCCTGTTGGAAATAAGACCAGAAGATAGAGTGGCGAAAGAGCACCCAGGGTTAAAATGACAATGAAGCTGTGGCTGCCTGGCTGAAACCCTTGTATTTGCATCCTTCCTCAATGCTCCATCTTACTTGTAATCTCGCATGAATACTTCATCATACTTTACTTTTAGTAATCACCACCATCCCCACCTCCCCACCCATTGTGAAATAAATGGATTGTAGCATTTAAACTACACAAAAAAATAGACATATTATCAACATACTCAGTCCAAAGGCATGCAGCATGACATAGGAGGTGACTTACAAAGATTGGCTCAGGCAACCTTTCCTGGAACTGAATGGAGTTTGGGTTATTATTCCAATCCAATTCTGGCTGTAAATGAAGATCAGCCTCAGACATTTTTGCCAGATGTTCGGAAAAACCTCTCTCTGCACATTGTTGGGTCTAGCAAAATTGGCTACCATCGGATCTCTCTCAACTGGGCCTTCTCAGTCATCTTACAAAAATAAATGATACCATCATGTACCTTGAAAAGTAAATCTGTGTATGTGTTTGAGAGGGGTGGAAGAAGACAGGTATGAAAAGCATTTGCACGGTCCAAACATTCCCATTCCTAAATCCAGTTCCAGTTACACATGCATGTCACATTTAGCCTCTAAGTGAAAACCAAGCCAGAAATAGGAAGCTTGTATAATGGTTGTTTCTTGATAAAGATAGCTTATGAAGGACAAACACACCAGAGTAGATCATTTAGGTTAGAATTAAGAGTCAAGTTAAAGGACACGGTAGAATTTTGAAGTCAGAGAGCATGTGAGAAAAAATACTCATTTCACTTATTTTGCAAGGTAATTACACCACTATGAGTGCGAAACAAACAAACATGGCAGGAGAAGTGGCTTCAGACAGCAGAGCATCATTTAAAAGAACTTCTCTCTAAGGTGAGTTAGAGCTAATCAACAATAAATTTGCATTTTCACTGATTTACAGGACTGTGTACAATGATATTACTGAATGGCATAGAGAGATTAAATTGAGGGTCCAGAAGTGTTTTTCCTAAATGCATTTACATCTCCTAGGTAGCCAACAACAGACAAAATACTTTGGGGAATACTGACCAGAGTAAGTCATTCACCCTCCCTTGTGGAAGTTGAGGGGACATCCAAGACCAAATTCTGCACAGCAGTCAAAACTAGGCAGTTCTATACAAAATACCACACTGAAGTCTTCTTTTACAGAAATAAATTGCCCAGTATTTTACTAGGGACCCAATCCTACAACTTCCTACAGCAACCATTCTTAAACTTTTTCTAGAAACAGTGGTGGCACCATGGTGATTTGGCATGTCCCAAATGCTCGATATTCAGAGGGCTGTTGAATCCATTTGCAGTAGCTTGCTCTGGTCACATGCATCACGCTGTTTTAGGGAGGGCTCAGGAACTGGGGTGCATGTTCTCCACCACACTGAAAACCCAGCCTGATGACAGGGTGACATGTGGCCAGAAGCCTCCCCTGACAGACATTAGCTGGTTACTTCTTGGCAAGTGCTCAGAAGATGGAAAAAATCTATGCGTGCTGCATTCGCAACGCATCTCATTTATATAGCTGCTCTGGGACAGATTAAAGAAAACTTCTACAGAAAGTTAGTGACGTTATCAGGCTTGCTCATACTAAAAATACTTTAACAAGCCCCACGTAAGGGAATTAAATTTGCTGCAATTTAAACAAGCGTCCATCTTCATGGAGTAAAACAGAGATTCACAACATTTATTTCTTTTTGAACTACCCTTCCAGAGACTTGATAATCCAAGCACATGGCAAAATAAGAGCGTATGGTAAAATTAGAGAAGCAGTTGAATATTTCTTATGGGAACATATGCACCGTGAAATAAGACTGTCAGAAACTATGGCCAGAGTGACATGAAGCATGTGCTTGCTACTACAAACTGCAACACTACAGATTACATTATTCTATTTTCATCTGCCTTTGGTTTTTAAAGGGTCAAAATAATCAAGTACAATTTTTAGAAGAGTTGTCTTTTTTAAACATGTAATATTTCATTACTATCTGTTCTACAGATTTCATCCTCTCCCACTTAAACTTACCAGCCAACTTATCCATAACAATTTTAAAGAAAGATACACAAACTGCACTATTTGTTGTGTTGAAGAAATCAAGCCAATTAACTAACACGAATATAACACCTAGTCCTCCATTATCTTTCACTGCCTCTCCTAGTGTATGAGAGGGGAGTAAGTGTACTTCCTATGGTTATTAAAGCTCCATCCTTTCAATTTCCTGAAGGTTTTTACTAGAGAAGCAATGCTTAAAAGCTAATTTAATGTTGACTCATCTTTACGTCACAAAAACTAAATGAAATACTCTTTGCAACGGTCTCATATAGGGTTTGCAAGGATTTTTGGGGGGAGGGGACAGATGGGTAACATGTTTGTGGGTAAAGTTGCTGCAGTACAGGAGGGGCACAGGTGGTGCCATTATGCGTATCAGGAAAATGCTTGGAAAAAACCTCAAATCGCTTGCTGGGGTTCTTTTTACCAGTGCAATTTAAGGATCTGAACTTCAGTTTTCACCCCCCATTGCATCACAACTGAAGTAAGGCCCAAATTTGTTTACTTCTCTACAGAAGCAACAGAGACTACCCAGTCAATCTTAACAGCACTTCTAAGTGCTTTCTTTTAGAAAATGTTCTTAGATAGACGATGGGTCAACTCTTCAATGTCTATCCCTGAACCCTGGTAATCACCCCATTACCACAAGAGTGAACACCTCAATGCATTCCTTGAATCTGGGTCATCCGCAATGCAGCCATTTGCCAAAAATAACGGGACAGCATAAAAACAAGAGCATGGGTGAAAAGCTGAAAGAGAGCGAGGAGCAGATGGGACGGTGGGAAGGGAAGCGACACATCCTGACTAACAGTTACCAGCTATTTTATCTATCTGCAATTAGGCGCACTGAAAATGGAGGGCAGGGTGTGACTGAGCAGCTGGGGAAGCAGATGGGACGGAGGAAAGGCTGAAAATTGTGACAAAGCTCTGCCAAACAGAATGTCAATTTATTTAATTTTTAAAGTGAGCAGTAGAAATGAAGATGGGTTGGGTCTAAGCAGTGGGGCAACTTCTAAAAATGTTTGTTAATACACATTGTCAATGAGTAATACTGACAAAAGTGTGTTTGGGAGACTGCAGAAACGAAGGGAGGGACTACATGTGCTCATTAAGAAGTTAGGCTCAAAGAGCAGCAGGAGCAAGGCAGCTGATGAGAGGCTGATATGTCAATATAATATCTACTCCTGCAGTCTGAAGCTGAAGGACAGATGTTGAATGGGATAAGAGTAGACCACAGAACAGAAAATAAAGAATTCTGGTTGAATACACATGCAAAATATCCATTTATGAAAGAATCCAAAAGAAATTGTGGAATCCCCAGAGCTATAACAGTAACAAGATAAGAATCATAGAATCATTAAGGT
>NW_009190748.1:0-12677 GCF_000690835.1 Fulmarus glacialis
AGGGTGGGGTGGGGAGCGGGGTGTCTTTCATGAGTTACAGGTTTTTTAAGTTCAGGTTGTAGCATGGTAGGCACAAATCACTGTTTACCTCAGGATAGTGTGTAAGAGGTTCTGCATTTTAGGAAGAAGGTATGATTAACTCAGACATGACCTTTAGAAATGCTTATTTCTTTGCTTGTTTGCTCTGCAAGTCGTATTGAAGTAGGAAAGTATGTAACGGCTTCAGTTTGGGGACAACTTCTGCTTCCCAAGACTAAAATTATCACTTAACTTTGTAGCAATTTGATGACTCAAAAGGTTGGGAATTTCCTTGGAAAATGTTGTAGTGGACTTCAGTCTGTCATCCTTTATTTAAATACATGTAGCTATTATGTGAAGGCAGAATGTATTTTTTACATCAACAAAAAGTGATTTATAGATAACTGCTTTAAGTCAGTGGACAAGCAGTCTAAGCAGACTAGGTATATGTATGTTTTCCTTAGAGACCATTCTGCATTCAGGACTGAGGCGGCAATAATTCTTACTTTATTTGATGCTTTATTAAAGCTTTGATATATACTCTATTATTTATCAAATTGTGAAAGTGGTTTCTTCTTGCGCACAACAGCAACTGAGCTCTGTGCATGCTTGGTCTCCAGTGATTCATGGTCCATAGGATTACACAAATGAGAAATGGAGATGACCTGTGTACAAGTTTTCTTTCTAATTTAAACTCTGTACTTAGATGACAGAGGAGTTTTTAGGCATTATTCATTTTTATGTAACTTTCTCTGAACGTGCGTGTACACTTATGTATGTGTGAGTATATATATATACATACTTACTAATTCAGTTTAGCATTTCACTTTCGGCCTCATTCACACTCTAAAAGGTTCAATATTTTGATTAAAATGTGGAAAAAGTAATATCTGAAGAGCATAAAAGACATGAAAGTAGGCAATGATATCATTAATATTTTCACAGCCTTGTCTAATAAGATTCTGTTTTGTGTTTTGTCCAAAATGTTGGATAAGCATATGCATACTGAAATGAACACTAAAATTCCCATGCGTTTTCATACGATCTGGAGCACATCTCGTCTGCATATGTGAAAGTAAACCTTTCCTTTCTGTGTGTTAATGTAAATCATTAGCACCTATTTATGCTCCATGAAGATTTGGCCCAGGTTGTGCTTGTGTTTTCTGTGAATGTGGAGTGAGAAATTTAAGTGTTGGGGTTAGCATAGTTCAGTGTTGTAGTCGGAACTGGTTTTATGTTAATAGACTTACGTTTTGTAGGATATCATTTAAGGAAATCCCCAAGTAAGTAAAAAAAAAATTGAACATGTCTTATATAGTGCTTCAAAAACTGGTTTTTTTGACACAGCTGCATGCTTGTTAAAAAGAAATCATACAAAGCTTCTATAATTAAACCATTATGTGCTGTTTATTACTGCAATAACCCCACAGAAATTGGCATTACCAGCTGCTTGTTTGGGATAGTTCTGTAATTGAGGTCACGTTCTTCTTTTGTATTTATAATACATTGCTAAATTTGCACTGTGTTTTATGTACCGCTCTGCTTTTCTTCTGCTGTTTCCATAAGCGTCTATTCTGTGAACAGAGAACGATGCTGTTGCTTCCTTTCAGGCCACTGAGCACCCCTCCTCAAAGCCACCTCTTCTCCAAATCCACCCCGCCCCACCTCTTCCCTGCTGCTGAGCAGCCGCTGGCAGGGTTCAGCACTTCTTGCTCCCGTGCCCCTCTGTGCAACTGAAAACCAGTCAGCAAGTTGCAAGGGCAGACCCAGCCTGCTGAGATTGATGACCTTGTGGCATCTTCCTTAAGTCTGCATAGAAAATCCTTAGCGTTTCTGTAAAAAAGATTATTTCTTCAGACATGTGATGGAGTTAGGCAGCTGTACAAGTCCATCAGCAGGGACTATGAGCCCTAAGAGCCTGAGGGCAGCATACTTACAGATGTATTTAAGTGTAGAAGGAGCAAGAGTAATTAGAAATCTGTTTCTTTTAGAAAAAAAAAGCTTCCTCTTCAACATAAAATGGGTGTAAAATCGGTTAAGACTGGCAGTGTGCCATAATTTGTTATCAGCAATTTTTTCTTCACAGGCAGCTTCATTTCACAACCACACTGTGATTTGAAGAGTATTTAATACTAATTTGTGTCAATTTTTATGCATAAATAACTGTGAAAAGCAGTTTTGAAATTGAAAGATTGAATATTCATGAGAAATGCACTGTTAGTCATATATTTGACTGCAAAATTTACTATTTGCCATTTTCCAGTGGTTAAGGAGTATGGGTCATTTGATATTGTTTCTGTTTACAGAACTAAGTGGTCCATTCAGCTAACTGAAGCAACTTCTGTAGCAAAATAGAGCCATCTTATATGGTCACGGAAAATTCACAAGCAGAAAAATAGGAAATGCCTTTGAGTAAGTACGGAGTGGAGTGCTTAGCTAGGCTGCAGCTCTGTTCCACTCCTGTAATCCATCTGAATTCACTGAAATCACTTGGGTGGAGCTGAGAACAGAATCCACCTCTATTCTTTTTTAAACTCCAATTGCAAGTGAATGCTTTGCAGTGTCCAAAATCCTCGTGGCCTTTACTGATCCTTGAAGTTTTACTATTTCTTTACCATTTTTGGTGTATGCATGTGGTGCAGTTAATTGTGAGCTAAAGCTTTTTTATTTTTAATGTTATATGAAACTTCTTTTCAAGGTTGACAGCAGTAGTTCTGCTTACAGAGAAACTATTATCATGAAGCTTGGATATACTTCTGCCTCGAGCAAGGTGAAAATGGCAACATGGTTTTTTGTGTTGCCTCAGGAGCAATTTGGAAAGCTGACTGTACCTGTGAGTTGACTCTTGTTCCATGTGTTTGTCTCAAAATTTTATGAGGGAGACTGTTAGTCTTTTCTCACCACTGCATAAATGATCTGAAGGAGTTGAGAAGGTGCCTTAGTCCTCTGGTGAGCTGTGAGACTTATACATGGATTTTTTTTTTTTTTTTTTTAAAACTGCTGAATGCATTTTGGGCAGACAAGGAAGAATGTGCCTTTAAATTCTGTAGTTGGGAATGCTTAGGGAGACAAGTATATATTCAGTAGAGAGATGTAAGGTTAGCGTGATGTCAGCTTCTCTTAGTATAAATCACAGACGGCCATACAAGCTATCACTTCCAGAGCCTTATTCTACAACTGCAGTCATGTTATGAATGTCACAGAGGTTGGGGTATAGGGTTTTTATGCAGTTTTACAGTTCATTTAGAAGGTATTTAATAATGCTAATGTTCATAGGCAGCCTGCTAGGCTAGGTATGTGATCATCATGCATCCAGCTGTACACATTTCAAAGACACAAGTGTATCACAACAGAAGGTTCTAGAAGCCTAGAAACAGCCTGGAGTTCTACAAGTAGATACTGCAATGGTGAGAAGACGTCCACGCGGGAAATGGTAATACTTATCCAAGGGCAAGATTGCAATCGTGTGCTGCAATATCTGGACTATCCACTAAGCACTGATTTGCTTGCTGCTGTGTAAGCAAAGGTGCTCAGCAACTGAATGAAGTGCCAGCTAAAAAAAAATAGCAGTTGAAGATTTTAGTGAAGGTGTCATCATAGATATGCATCCAAAGGATTAATGACAGCTACACAACCAACACTGCTATTTCCTAACTTACGAATGATCAATGGTAATCTTTTAAAGACATTTTATTTATGTGCTACATGTTATTTTTGTTATCACCACATGTTTTATTATAACATATAAATAGCAGCTACTGTTCTTAAAGATGCAAAGTATTTTCTGTTACAGTCTAATTTTTACAAATACCACATTCTTCTCAAAGTGGTCACCTTGGCACAGAAAATGCTCTACACTTGCTGTCTTGTCAGATGCTAGCATTTTCAATTTTTTGTGTGTGTTTTTTGTAAACTGTGTTGACATCAGTATCAGTTATGGGACTGTGGAAAAAATATGTATCTGACACTGATGTCTCCCACAGTGAAGTTGGTTAGTTTGGTTTTTATTAACAGATTTATTTTTTAAAAAAGGTCCAATTTAAAAAAAAAAAAAAATTAGTTGAGCTATCAGTTTTACAGTTGGTGCGACAATTTGGCGTTGGGAAGGGAAATACGGAGCTGCTTATAGTAATTATTCTAATTTTGACAAGTTAGGAGCATCAAAAATTTGTACCTGAAGCAATGCAGTTAGTTGTCATTGGTGGAACATGCACAATTAAGGAGGAAACTATCAGAAAGGTGGTTCCCTTAAGATTTTGAGATGGAAAAGAGATGAACTTACCCTGTCTGTCTGTTATGAAGGAAGAGTTCCATGTCCATTTTGTTTTTGTTGTGCCTACCTTAACAAAAGCAAGATTTGACATGCCCTAGTCCTAATCGTCTCCAGAAGAAGCACATTTGGCCAGAAGGAGCAACTCCTGGTCCAGTGCAGTAAAGCTAGTGTAGATGTGCTGCTCCATTTCCTTAGTTGTTTGAATATTTGCAGAAATGTAATTTAACTGAAGTCTGCAGGCCAACTGAAGGAACAAAACGGTGATCCTTAATTCACATTTCTGAAATACATTGCATCAATGCACACATTGCATCAATGGGAACAGAAACAAAAGTACTGGTAAACTTTCAGCCTGTACCTCTAAATAGATGACTTCACTGTGAAATCTGATTTTTCCAATAGAAATACTTTATTGTGGACTGAAAATATTATTTTCCCATTAGAAATTTTGTGCATTTGCTTTAGAAAAATACATCTCTCAATCTGCAGTTCAGATTCTGGTTATTTTCCAAGTATTCCAATAACCAAGTATTTAGAAAGCAAAGAACAACAATCCTTAAGACAGTATTAGAGTGCAAAGAGAAAAGGTTGGGAAGCTTGAGGCAACCTGAGGCCTCACTCAATGATAAATCTTCATTCAAAAGATTGGAAGATTCTGAAATTTTAGAACTTTTTTCTTAAATAAGTTTCTTTGCTGTAACTTTGTACGTCCATCTTAATGTTGGTAAAAATGCCACAGTGTTAGTGCCAGGAACAAACTAATAAATCCAGGTTAGATCCCTTCTTCTGTCTTAAGTCATACAGGTGCTATTGCTATTGTACAGTTGACACATTTTCCTTGATCCTGTTTGGGGCAAGGGACAGCTGAGGTGATTCAAATAGCTTTAAAGCAGACATTTCATCATCTTCCAGAATTTTGGTTTGTAATTCTTTCCAACTTCCAGTCTGTCCAACATTTGCTTAATTTCAAGGGGAAAAACAGGGTCTTCTGTTATCATAAGTTTTTCTTCTTTAAGTTTTTTTCACTCAAACACAGGTTAATCTTTTTTGGCCTGGGAAATTTCTCTCAGTTATGTAATCATTAACTCGTAGTACCATTTTTTCAGTTGGGGTGCAAATAACATCTACAGTCACAATCACTCATCGGTTAATGTAACCTACAGTAGGTTTTGATTCACATTAGGACTGTTCTATAGTAACATTTGTTTTCTGCAGAATTGCTGAAGTTAATTCTGACTGCCAGCTAGAGGAAGCTGCTTCTCTTTGCCTCAATAAGTAGACCTCAGATTTTTTTCAAAACTTTTTTTTTGGTCTTGTACCATGACGGTACAACCTCTCATCATCAGGTGCACCACAGATGCATTACAACCGGTGACTATATAAAACATAACAATGAAATGGAGCCGGACCAGTATTCAGCAAGAACATTATTACATTCTTGCGCGTTTTCATGTATTGGACCTCAGAATATAATCCAGTGCTAGTAAAGCCTAGGTAAGTGGAGAAACAATACTAGAGAGAAAATGCGTGTGTCCACCTGACTGAAAAATGGTCTGTCTCCACCTGCTCTCGCTGGGCGTGGTTTTGCTATTGCTATTATTAGGACAAAAGCAGGTCCTGAGTGCTCCATCATGTCAATTTGTGTGTGTGTGTATAGAGCTATATAAAGAGCAGATGAATATATTTTATTTAGGGGTTTTGGCAGTATTTGAGCAACATAAGTCAGAAATAATACAGTAAAGAAGCACGATTATCCATTCAGATCATTCAATTACTCAAAACCAGTCCCTGAAGTTGGTGTGACATAAAGCCTGACATTTTTGGCCTCTGGTGCAAGCCAGGGCTGTAAAAGCTCCAGTCCTGTCCTCCTGCAAATCAAGGCTTGTCAAGGAGTGGAACATGGTGGCTCTGCCAGCTCCCTTGGCTTTGGCTGTCGTCTTTGCACTGATGACTCATGAAGCTTCTTCCATCTCTTAAAAACTTCCAGTCGTGGGTGGTAGCCTGCTTGTCCGTTGTCTCTTAGTGAGAGCCTTTCCATCAGCTTAGAAGAAATGTGTGCAGTGGGCACTGGCCCGTTGTCTGAGGACTCTCCTTCTCCCCTCTCCATCACCATTGACACTGGTTCCCACCATGTAGGCCCTACTCTGGGATCTTTTTTTACTCTTTTTCCCTTATCACACACATCCAGAGCATCTTACTACATCTTCCCTCTCAACATGTCCAAGTCCCACAACATTCTGTAATCCCAAAGATCTCTCTCTTTTTGGCCTTCATTAATTGCCTGAGAAATGGTTAACCTGCTCTGCACAAGCAGAAGCTTCTGATGTCTGCTTTGAAGCAAGTCCTGTATTTGACCCTCCCTGTTTATTAAATGGCCTTCACTCAATCTGCACAGGTAATGCTTCCAGTGATGCTTTTATAGCTTGGCTTTCTCACCCATTTAGCTTCTCTTGGCACGACTAACAGCACCTTCATTTCTGTATTCTCTGTTCTTCTCTTCAAAACATTTACACACTCTGCATTTTCAAGTTCCTCAGAAAGACCTGCCTCTGAAATAGTCCAGCCCGCAAACAATGAGGTGTGTTAACTTGAATACAAGTTTAAAATGTCAAAACACTTTATTTTCTAGTAAAATATTTAATGAAATATTCAGGCTACTGTTTGAGCAGCTATAGTCTTGGATAACTTTATTGTTGTTGCAATTCTTTAGTTTTCTGTTGAGAAAAAGATATTTTTCATGGACAACACAAGATACATACAACCTATGGAGTGTGTGCATGGGACGGGTTGTTCTACATAAATCTTTGATTTAGTTTAAAAAATGAAAGTTATTCAGAAAAATCTTTACAGATCACCGCTATTTCTAACAACCTTTTTCAGTTGAAATTAAAACCATTCAAAACACAGTTTCAGCATTCTTAAAGCATATGTTTAAATTGTTTTCATTCCTTTAAACACTTTTGATTAGTAAAGCTGCAATTTTTAAATGAATTATTTGATTTTTGTTCAAATAAGACAAAATTTTGTTCATTTTTGCACCCAAATTAAGTCCGTCTTGAATTTTCAAGGTATGTGAAAATACTGTTTCCATTTCCCTAAACTAAAACACTTTTTTGAAAATCTGAAATTGCTACTGCACCAAAGAGCTGTTTTTTGCCTGACTTTTTTTTTTTCTCTTGTTATCTTTGTTCTGTTGACCTGATTTCTCTCCTATATTGTGAAGAACTGTCTTTAGTATTTGGGAAACTCCTTCACACTTACTTATGACACTCATGACAATAATAACTTAGAAGAATAATTAAAAAAAAAAAAATCTCTGTGCGGAAATGCTTTGAATGTTTGTCTTTTAAAAGCTTTTTATTTCCAGTGTGTTCTTAACGAAACTCCCTTCATCACATTTCTTAGCATGAATGTACCCATGGCTGCATGTACTCTTCCTTTTTTTTTTTATGTTGTCATCATATTCTTAGCACTGTGGATTAGACAGTGTGATGTAGAGATGGTACTGATTTTATAGACATTTGCTTAATAATTTTTTTTTTTTGGCACAGTAAGGCTTGTTCTGAACATGGCTGGAAGAGCTACATAACAGCTGTCAGCTGCCTAACTGTTATCTCAAGAAAATTTAAAAAATCAACACCAAAACAAAAAAAAGCTCAGTACAAATTGCCTGTAATGCAATTCCTTTTTTAAGCATGAGAGCCTGTTTCTTATTAGTCAGTAACAGTTTAGCAATGTAGCCATCACATTTGCAGTTAAAGAGAAACATCTGTCCATACCTGAGGCATCACTTGTCTGTAGAAAATGAGTCCCAATGCATTCTTATAAAATCAAACAAATTGCTTTTGAGGGGTTGCTGGTTGGGTGATTTTAGCAAAATTAGCACCAATAAAGTTATTGGAGAGAGTAAATACAAGCGCGAAGCAGATGAGTTGAAGGTGACTTCTGTCCCGTGCAGAACTCCTTTGAGCCAGCTGGGTCTCACTCTCCACAGACTGAATAGAGAGGGCAGGTGAACATGTCATTCTTCCCTGCTGCGCCCGTGTAGCCAAGGTGACACAGAGGCAATTACCTGCATGTAAAAAAAGGGAGTGCAAGTCACTGGATTGCAAGTTAAAAATAAAAATGGCAACAAGTGTTAACCCAAAGAGAGGAAGCTATGTATTTTCCCATGGTGGTGGTGGTTTTAGGATTGCATAGTGGCCTCAAGTAAGTTATAGTTGTGAGAGAGAGTTTTGCCCTTTTCAGGCTGTAGGACCCGGTGGCATAATGATGAAAAAAGATAGTGACTGTAAAGATGTTATGAAGGGAGTTAAACACCTCTGAGGATTCCCGGAGAACGCTCAAACAGAAATGTCAGGAGACTACACTGGGGTTTGCATTTTGTTTTCCTTAACTACTGATGCTCAGATATTGATCAGTGGAATAAAGTTATTGAGCAGCTGGGAACACCCTGTCCAGAATTCATGAAGAAGCTGCAGCCGACAGTTCGGAACTACGTTGAGAACAGACCCAAGTATGCTGGCCTCACTTTCCCCAAACTTTTTCCAGACTCTCTCTTCCCAGCTGACTCGGAACACAACAAACTCAAAGGTATGTCTGACAAAGGGACATGGTTCACATGTCAACAGCTACAATTCAATGAAGTTTTTTTTCAATTTTTCTTCTCTCTAGTTGCAATCCCTTTTAATGCAGTTAGTTGCAGAGACGAATGACTGCATGGGTTTTGTTCAGCTGAGAGGCAGCTTTTGGAAAGGATTTTTGGAGATCCTTGGTGCTTGGGCAGCCAAGGGAACATTCGTTATCATTGATGTGTTGAGCATATCCCCATGGTGTTCTGTGTGATGTTTCTGTACCATGAGGAACTGAGCTGTTCCTTTACCCTCATTCTTAAACTTGTAACACAAAGGAACAGTAGAACTTCCATTGGAAGATCTCAGTGCTTGCACTGTTCTGTTTTAGGTGAAAAATATCAGTTCAGCCAGATGCCTGCCTCATAGCACTACCTTTAATATACAATAGAAAGATATTAGCAACGTCAGCCAAAATGGTTTTGATGTAGCTGAGGTTTAATATCTGCTATGGATGGATTTCTTCTTTTGAAAAATTATGTGGGTCAGTTTGAATATGTGAAGTAGACCGCTAACTTAATTACAGTGTGACTAGACATACACCTGTAAAATATAAGTTGCAATTATTTTAATCATATATCGAAGTCTTGTTTTACTTGATCAGGGCATTGACCTTCAACTGGAAAGAGTTATAAATGTGTGTTTAGTATAGAAAGCATTTCTCATCACAGCTCTGGAACCCCTGCAGAACTTGTACTGTGTATCAGTTCTGCACCACTTGAGTACTTGGGGCCACTTACTACGGTGGCATGTAATGGTTTTCAAGTACTTGCAATTTGCATGTCATTACATTACCCAGAGTACTCTTCCAATTAACAACTGTTTCATAGCAAGGCTGCTGTCTTGGCTCTGGGAGCAAAGTGAAAGGTCTAAGCAGATGCTTTTGGATACATGGAATTTTATACTCCTAGTACAATAAAATTGAATAATGGAATTTTCTTGGATTTGGAGCTAAGGAATAGAAATGACTGTCAAACAGTGCTGTTATCTTTTGGATACAGGAAGCACATGCATTTGAGCATACTAAATGCCAGTTTTTAAGATACAATCACAGAACAAGAAACAGTGCGTTAAAAAAATTCTGCTTGTGCATCATTGTATCATCCCATGCCCTGCCTAAATATTTCACCAAAATGTAATGTTAATAGTTTAATTAGATATTACTTTTACTCACCCATGTCTGATGAGATACCTAATAATATTTTTGCACTTGCATCTCTCTACATTCTTTTTCCTTTCATTTTTTTTTTTTCATTTACACAGGAAATAATTTTGAGCATGGAAGAGCTTAGAACACTACATTGATAGTAATATTAGAAATCTATGTTATAATTTTTTTGCATGGGTTTAGATGGTATTATATTTGTTACAAACTCTAAACAGTAAAAACGATTTGGATAATAGAAGGATGAATTTGTGGCCTGATAGACACAATGGGCTATATTACCAGGTAAAATAAATCAATGTTGCAATATAAAACTCAATGTATATATAAGGCTGTGCATTTTTGCTGTGGAGGATGATGTGTCCCACTGATTTAAACTTTGTTATGCGGGACAAACAAGACTTAAGCAGTTCCAAGGCACTTCCATACCATTATGTGTTGATCCCAGGCTACAGATTTGACATTATTGCTTCTAATGGGATGCCCTAAGATAAGCCTGGTACCTATGCCTCACTAAAATGTTTAATGTCTCCAAGCAGGCTAGGTGAAAAACTTTAAAACATACAGAAAAGTTTGGATGTTTTTCTGAGGCACCGTAAGAGTACCTGTAAGTTTCAGGCTTTGATTTAGTAATGCCATGATTTTAGACTTCATTGTGAGAGCTTTAGTTTTCTGATCCTGGCAATAATACAGATACCTCAAGCACATTTTTCTCGGGTATATTATTCAGCCCTCAACATGGAATCTGCATACAACATGTAAAATCTCATTGAAGCTTGTTAGGGGACTTATGGTATGCAGCCCTGATGTTGGCACCTTCCTAATGAATCAGGCCCAAAACTTACTGAAGAACTCTTGTTATAACAAGGCAAGGGGCAGAAGTACATATAAACAATCTCTAAAAGGGTTGTGTCATTGTTACTTTCCTAACCCAATTAACCCTCCTCTGGAGGCGGTGATTGTTTTGTGCTAATACTATGTTTATCTGATTTCATTGTTCTAGCCAGCCAAGCCAGAGACCTTTTATCAAAGATGCTAGTCATTGATCCGGCCAAGCGAATATCAGTAGATGAAGCCTTACAACATCCATACATTAATGTCTGGTATGACCCAGCAGAAGTGGAGGCGGTACGTACTTCAGACTGCTAAACGCAGATATGATTCATAGATTCCTGACAGCTTGATAATGAGCATGCTATTAAAAAACAACGTTGTTGTGACTGTGGTGGTATTCGGATTTACGTGAAATGAGATCTGTAGAGACAGGATATATCTCTTTGTTAGCTTAACTGACAATAGATGGGAGCAAAAACACTTCAAGCATACGAATCCATTTTCTGCTTTCTTCTAGACAACACGAAGAAAGGATTTTGAACCCAGTAGCTCACCTGGTTTTTCTAGCTATATAAGTCAATCTGGCAAAAGATACTATGCTTCTCTCTAAACGTTTCCTTGAAGAGAACAGCAAACATCACTTCCTATGTTTATGTTCAAGGATATACGTGGAGAGGAGGAGAATTAAACAAAACAATACTGTCGTGGTTTAAGCCTAGCCAGCAACTAAACACTAGGCAGCCGCTTGCTCAACCCCTGCCTCTGGTAGGATGGGGGAGAGAATCGGGAGGGCACAAGTAGGAAAACTCACGGGTTGAGATAAAAACAGTTTAATAACTGAAATAAAACAAAGTAGAACAGTAGTAATAACAATGATAACAACAACAATAACAGAATATACAAGACAGGTGATGCACAATGCTACTGCTCACCACCTGCCGACCGACGCCCGTCCCAAGCTGCAAGAGCCCCCTCCTAGTTTTTATACTGAGCATGACGTCACATGGTATGGAATACCCCATTGGCCAGCTGGGTCAAACCAGCTATGCTCCCCGCGCCAGCTTCCCCTGCACTTGGCAGAGCATGGGAGGCCAAAAAGTCCCTGGTGCAAGCACCACCCAGCAACAATCAAAACATCAATGGGCCATCAACACTCCTCTCATAACAAACACACAACACAGCACCCTCCCCAGCTACTGGGAAGAAAGTTAACTCTGTCCCATCCAGAACCAGGACAGTATCCACCACTTATTCTATACCATCTACATCATTGCGCAAGTCTCACATTTTCCAATACAATTAATCACCACCACTTTTCCTGCCTTTTGATCTATACACACAGATATCATTCCCTTAGTCCATGGGCCATCCCTCTAAAATGTCCATTAAGTTCATTTAGTCCATGACTTCGGTCTCCATCTGTCATAACAGTCTTTCAGGGCAGGAGAGATGGTGTGTGGTGGTGGATTGTTGCATGCTGAAGCCAATTCTGGTTCCATTATCGCTGCGCTCATTCAGTCCTATCATCATTGCACTTTGCTCAGTTTCATCAGAGTTCATTCTTCATTAATCTGGGTGATTCCTACTGCAATACCATTTATATGACATATAGCAACCATAGAAGAGATGACATACAGTATTATATAGAAATTAACATCATACAATTCCGTTCATTGGCTGTTTTCACCCAAAATCAAATCCCCTTGAGGTACACATCAGACCTCCCCGTCCTTTTGCATTACCCACCAAGTGCACC
>NW_009190749.1:0-25031 GCF_000690835.1 Fulmarus glacialis
CTGTTTAGCCTGGAGAAGAGGAGGCTGAGGGGAGACCTCATCGCGCTCTACAACCACCTGAAAGGAGGCTGTAGCGAGGTGGGGGTTGGTCTCTTCTGCCAAGTAACTAGCAATAGGACGAGAGGAAGTGGCCTCAAGTTGCACCGGGGGACGTTTAGACTGGACATTAGGAAAAACTGCTTCACTGAAAGAGTGGTCAGGCCTTGGAACAGGCTGCCCAGGGAAGTGATGGAGTCACCATCCCTGGAAGTATTTAAAAGACGTGTAGATGAGGTGCTTAGGGACATGGTTTAGTGGGCATGGTGGTGTTGGGTTGACGGTTGGACTCGATGATCTTAGAGGTCTTTTCCAACCTTAATGATTCTATGCTTTCTGGCTTTTACCCTGCAGCAATCTGGCCAGCATTTTCCTCTGAGCATCCCTTGTGCTTGTGGACACACAAGACAACCACAGAAGAGACAGAGGACATCTTAGACAGCTTCTAGGTACATGTGCATGCACACACATGTCAAGCCACAGAAAATGCTTGTGCAGAATGTTGCTGTAGTTAGAAAAGACAAACTGCAGAAGAGGATTGAACTTATGTCTATATAACGTGTGGAATTTTCAAGAGAAAATGTGTGCACCCACAATGTTTCCGTCATTTATTAAGTTTCTGAAGCCAAGTTTCCTGCCAATGCATTCTTAATATTTTATTCCTTAATCTAGCAGGAAGCAGGAATAGGAAGATCTTTTCAAGCTTCAATTTAATACATTTAATTGTATACAAATTTCTAAGAGGTATGTAATTTTTTCATAATATCAGTAACGTGACAGAAAATTGAGTGCTGGTGTGGACCATAGCCAGGGCAGTTGACCCAGCTGGCAAATGGGGTATTCCATACCATGTGACATCATGGTCCAGGAAGGGGGGGCACTCACATCTCAGGAGAGGCTGGGCATCAGTCAGCAGGTGGTGAGCAGTTGCATTGTGCATCACCTGCTTTGTATATTCTATTATAATCATTATTATTATACTGTTCTACTTTATTTTATTGCAATTATTAAATGGTTTTTATCTCAACCCGGGAGTTTTCCTACTTGTGCCCTCCCAATTCTCTCCCCCATCCTACTAGGGGTGGGGGGTGAGCAAGCAGCTGTGTGGTGTTTAGTTGCTGGCTAGGGTTAAACCACACAGCAGTTTCTCTTAATTTCTAGAGCATACCTGATAACTTTTGACATTTCCTTGGAAAAAAGGTGGAAGTTCCTCATAGTTCTCTTCCTTTGCATGTTGATTTAGCTGAAGTGTTGTAAGAAACACTCGACTTCAAACCAAAGTTCTGTCTATACTCATAAATTCTTTGAATCACATTTCTTAATTCTTCTCAAAAGCATTTTTTATTAATATGTTCATCTCCAACTCTCATGTCTCCGGCTAGCCATCTTAGAAATTTTAACTCAATTTGCATTTGCCAGTAATTAGTTTGGCCTTTCCCTCATTGCTGAATTTGCAGAAACTGTTTGGTCCAAAAGGACTGTAGTTTCTAAAATACTTGAGATGCAATTACTACCCAAGCAGGAAAAATAAAATTCAGTTTGAGACTGAAACCAAGTATGTCAGAGAACATCCAAACAGATTTCTCAGATTGTGTCAATATGTTTCCCCTTACGCAATGTTCAGAGCTACTCTGAACTGCATGTTTGACTGCTCGGCAATTGGCACATCACCCAAGGCCACTGACACACAAATACACAGCTCATCACCAACATATCTCAGAAAACAGAAAAAACTGTTTCACAAGACTAGTACATTCTACACAGACAGCCAGTAAGTGCATAGACATTCTGTATTTTAAGTCTCACTATCATTCATTTCGTGAGTACTAGGACCATTTTGATAACAGTTACCTCCATATTAGCTGAGAAAAATGAACGTTTAAGGGGGCAGAGGGGAAGTATCACAGGCATAGTGGACATGAACAACGTTGTTATTTCCTGTGCTTCCAGGTTGACTCTGCATGGAAGGAGTAAGTAACTGCATTTTTCAGAGATTTTCTTCAGACTCTAACCACTGACTCAAGCTGCAGTCTGGCTCTAAGCAAGTTGAGTGGTTTTGTGCTTATGTACGTGTTCTTTACATCTTGCGTTGTTCCTTTTTCATATGCACAATTATTCTGGATTTGTATATTCATGGAAGCCTTATTATAAAAAGCAACCCTGGCAGTGGTAGAATGAGTTCTGCCCCAACAGCTTTAACTTTTTCAGATTTCAGAGGCCATCTTCTGCAGGAAACAAAGTGAACACAGTAATGAAATAAAAAAAAAAATTAAGACCCACTTGTTTTCTACTTCCCCTCCTTTTAAGGTTATTTTCCACAGCTCTTTAAAAAACAAAGGACTCCAGTGCATATAAACACAGTTACAGGTTCCAAAAGGGATAGGCTACATTCACAAAGAATGCAAGAGCAAAGTGGTTTCTAAAAATACATCTCTGGTTTCAAAATATGGCATGATGGAAAAAGAGGAACCAGCACTGTCAGTATCACTCCCTGTGAGGGAGTACGAAGACAGAAGTATTTCACAACCATTAGAGCAGCTCATTACAGCTGGGGGTTGAGCTGTATCCCCCACTTCTCCTCTGCTCTCTTTTGTGGAACTATATTGAAATGACAGCCTTATAGTTGCATTCTCTACAGCATGAAATTCAGATTTCACCTGATATCAAACAAGAACTCTGCACTATGACATCCCATTTCTTAGTATCCCATCATGATTACAGGGCAAACGATAACTTATACTGCCTTGCAATCTCACATACTATGGTAGGTTTCCATTATGCCTACCTCTCTCCTCCCAAGATGAGCTGCTCACCTTTATCATTCAGCATAGGCCCAGGATAGCAAAACTACTTACTAAACATATAAACATACAGGCCCATGTATGAACTGGTGCAAGGTACATGACTGCTACTCAGAGGCCACTAACAATTTCTGTTTGCAAGATACTGTTCTTCCAGGGCTTGCAATTACTGTGTGGCTAAAGTAACCCCAAACAGCTGCTTCAGATCGATTTTCCATACATTCACACAAGTGTAGCACCAGCAGAAAGGAAGGGTCACAATAGACCTATGGTATGTCTGCCTATCTCTGTAATTATGGCTGTAACTATAAGCTAGAGGAGCCCAAGCTAGATAGCTAACATAAACACAGGCAGGCATGCAGTGGACGCGCAGTGGACACTGCTGCGCCTGCATGGTAGACATGTCTTGCAGAGCCCTTGCCTTTGTTGTACTGCACTGTCTCATGCTCTGCTGACTCCTGAGTACTGCAGTGTCTGCAGTTCCTTTACTTACATACATGTTGCCATCTCAGAATACCTCCTCCAGGCAGCAATTTTGAATAGCTTAATATTCTTCTTGATCCCAGACTCTGGCTTTGGGAAAATAAAACTACCTGATGACTGCCTACAAGTCGTTTCCCCACGAATAGCTTACCCATAGTTTCCTGGAAGGCACTCTAGACAGTATTTTAAAATATTTCCTTGAGCATCTCTTGATTTCATTTCACACATGCAGCCAGCCAGAATATAATTACGGAGTTAAACTAAGGTACACTGGCTATCCCCCTCTCTTCAAATATTTTCTGAATATAGAAGTAATATCCATTTCTTCCCTGTTTATGGATTGCCTTTTGGAAAGCAAGAAGCTTGCTTTTGTATGTAAACTCCATTTTTGAACTTTTAATGCAATTTAAGATCTATACTCTCTCATACATACCTTCTCAAACATTTGAGCTAAGAGAATAGCAGGTCCAGCCCATGATCAGGCAAAGATTACCCACATGATTAGCTTAAAGTTTCCCAATACATGTGGAAATACGCAGGGAAGTCCCTTTTCTTAACTCTATCCATGCCTATCCTACAAACATAAGTAAATTTTGTCCTGAACAGTGAATTTACACAAAAGCCAAAAGAAATACCACACTTCTCAAAGATTTTCTCCTCCAGTAAAGCATTATTCCCCCCAACCATCGAGTTGTGCGTGGCAAAGAGTAACTACTGTCCACCACAAAGAAGTAACAGAAGGCAACTAAGTCATGAGAATTTGAGATACTTAAACATCCACTGAAACATTGCCTTAAATTAGAGTCAGTGACTGAGTAAGATTCATATATGCCAACCCATCTGCAGGAAAGAAAAAGCAACTTTTCAACCAACCCTGCAGTCACACAGCTCAGCCAGCCATTGTCAAAAAATAGTTTGTCTAGAGAACTGAAGTAGTAGCTGAAATAGCATAGTAAATAGTTGCTCTGGATGAACCACCAAATTCAACATTAGCCATTGCCTAGGACCAATCCAAGTGCCCCTTTTCCTAGTTGTGAACAGCTGTTTGAAGAAGCAGAAAAAAAGTATGTGCTTCCTTAATCCTTCTACTGCAGTAAAGTCATGAAATACGGGAAACAGTTTTAAAGTTAGAGCATGCTGTGATTTTTAGGTCTGACTGATCTTACCTTGAGGGCAGAAGGACAGTTGTACACATGTAATTTAGTATCTAAATACAGGAAAGCTCACTCCTCTGTCCTGGAAAAAAAAAAAATCTTCATCTTGCCAGAGAGTGAGAGAAACAGTGGTAAAGTATCTGGAAGGAAGAGAATCTACCTACAGCAAGGTACTCCATCTCATAACAGCAACGTGTTTTGTCAGTGAATTATGAACAAGGCAGAAGAGAAAATTTCCCTGGGGAGAATAACTCCTTGCAAAAGCTTTCTTAACAAATATCAGAAAAGGGAAAAATGCTCTTTGAGGACTGACAATATGGAGACCACAGCTTCTTAATTTTGCCAAAGCAAATTTTAGATGAAAGCAAGAGAAATGCATCCTAATGAAGGGATATTAGAAGTTGTTCCCCCTGAAAATAAAGTCCCTAAAAGGGGCAACATGGTAGAGATACACAGTATAATGAACAGCGGAGAGGAAGTAGGTCAGGAACATCTGTTCAACCTTTCTCATGAAATTACAAGTAGGCAATGCAACTGAAAGGCTATGAAATTAAAACTGGTAACAGAAAAATAACTTTTCATATAGAAATTCTTGTTTATACAAGTAATTACTGTGTCTAATTACAGCAAGAAACAGAAGGTTAGTGCTTAGTAAAACTGCCAGAAAGAACTGGATATTTGCAAGGGTACCCAACACCATTAGAAGCAATATTTAAAATATGAACTATTTTGAAAGGGCACAAACCCACAAGCTCTAAGGGATATCCATTACCCTGTAATCGAGAGGAGCCCTTCCCCACTGGCAGGTTCTGTGGCTCCCAAGAAGCTTTTTTCACACCTCCCACTGAAGCACAGACCTCAGCCTCTTGGAAATGAATCACTCTTCCAATTAAAAATGTGGTTTCCGTATTCTTACAAGAAAGGCTACATGATCCGTCTGTAAAAGATAATTTTCCATTTTACAATTTTGTTGTGTACAGAAAGGAAAAAAGCTCTTTGTTTTTAAGAATGGCTGAAATACTGGTAGTTCTATTCCAGCCTAATTTATTTACAGTTATTAATAGTATTATCAGTAATGCAGAACTTTGTCACATGCATATTTTGCCTCAACTTCTCAATTCCCATTTCTTGTCAGCACATATAGAGAATTCAATTTTATTTTTAATTTGTGGCTATTGTGAAAGAAAAAATTCTAATAATTATCTAATTATAGATTATTAAATTGGGGTGATGCGTTGGGGTGTTAGGTGTCACAACCAAAAACAGTAACTGGCCATTCCATTTATTTTCATTTAATAGAAAATGTACATTAATCATATACATAGGTATGGCAATCTAACTTGCAATGTAGTCTCATTAATAGTTTTCTGAACTTTCAGGGAAGCTAAGAAACACAAAATAAACACGGCTGTAGGAGTCAGTCTTCCTAAACTTTCAGCTTTATACTCTTGATGTTTTGGACACAAATGCAAGCATCTAGTGTCTTCTACATGTTTACATTTGGAAGTGAAGTAGTCTGTCCATAAAACACTGACATATGATTAATTTTCTGAACTCCTGTAAATCCTGATTGATCTTCCCCATTTTTGTTGATTTAAAGCAATATACTGCCTTCCAATACCCAAACTCTTAGCCTAAGAATAGCACACAAAGGAGTTATGGCCAACAGTTTAAAACTGATCAGAGACAACACTTTACTTACTTGCAGGAAGTTAATAGGAAGGGATTGTTGCAAACGAATAGTCAAGTTAAGCTCCTTGTATCAAACAGAATAAACTGAACAACAGTTCAAAGATATTCAACTGAGCAGCAGAAATGTTGTAAAAAAATATAAATTACTTTGGGGGAGTTATGTGCCGAGATTCATTTATTATACATTACACTAAGTTTTAAACAGTTATTTTCATAAAACCCAGAATTACGTATTTCAAGTGACACAACTTAAAGTGTTCACTAGCAAAATTTGAAATAAACCCCCAGAAAACTACTTTCTCAATACATTTTACTATACATTATACTGCAGTCCAGTTTGTATTAGCCACTGTTGTCATGGTTATCAGTCCCATCAGAATTCATAAGCGAGTTTCTCATTTCCTATCTCCCCACACACCATGAATAATACCAGCTATCTATTCCACAGAGTTCATACCTTACATTTTTATTGCCTGGCTTGGTCTTTGTCACCTTACGAAGTGGTTTTCTGTGTCTGTTTTTAAAACATTAAACATGCCCAATGTCATGAGAAATAGTGCACACTAGAAAAGCTGCATTCAAAAACAGACATGCAGCAAAAACTGTAGAGGAAGCAAAAAGAAAATTCTGCTCTCTCAGAAGTTTCATCCTTGTGGATACTGGCTCTGTAGTTTCTACAGCATAAATAGTATAAATAGCCCCATAGTTCCTAGGTCGCTTAAACATTCAGAGAATTTGCTATCTTGGGAAATGTCATCGAGAATGTCTCTCATTATTGCAGAATGCAGAGTTTGAATTTGCTCAGTTTGTTGTGGGGATTCCATGCAGTTGATAGAGAATTAGAATAAGGCCTCTACAACAACTGACCATTACTGTTTGGGAGACCTGAAATTCTCTAGCTTGTTTGCAGGAGGGAGGAATTTCTTCAAATTTTTTTTTTTTTGGACAGCATTTTCGTAACTCTGCATAGAGATCCTGGAATTAAGTCTCACAAACAGGATAGTAGGGCCCCTAAACCTAAATCACATGAAAAGCACAACCGAGAGCAGTTCTTCAAAACACACACTACTACCCACCAATGCCACACTCAGCCTATTCAACCTTGTCCTATGCAAAACACAGAAGCAGCAGGGATATGCTACTGCTAGAACTGCATGCAAAGAAAGGCACAGCAGGATATCACTCATATGGTTGTAGACTGGATTTTGGCATTTTATACTTTCCCTAAAATGCATGGAATGGAGTCTATCTTACCACCTGTAAGTCAGATTTCCTTTCTAATCAATGAAAACAAACAGGCCCTTCTATAAAGCGGTCTGCTTCATCTCCAAGCAAATATGCTAATGTCCTACCAGCACTTGTCCTTAGTAATGTGTTTCTCCAGGTAATTTGTTCACACCTCAAAGCCTTTAAATTATTATTTCCTTACGCTGTACATTAAATACATAAAGACTTGAGTGGCCACACACTTCCTACCAAGCTTGGTTACAGCTCAGACAAGACAGAAACAAGCTCAATTCCTCCAGGGAACTGAAAGCAGCTGCCATAGTAATTGGGTAGAGTTAGGACATTCAACTGCCCAACCTCTGTGAATTGTTATCAGAGATTAAAGGCATTTAGCAATTCCTTTGCTGGAATAATGTTTCCAACTTGCAAGTGCAGTTATTTTGTTGTGTTTTTTCCTAAGCTGAAAAAAGTGAAATACTAGTGTATTTGAGAACCAGTATTTGAGATGGCAACAAGATTTAAGTAATCCATCTCAACTTTCTGCTACTGTTTATAGTCTTTGATTTTTGTTTTTCTTCTTGTGTGCAGAGTATGCGAATGCAAAAGTAAACCTAAATTAAAGTAGTTGTATGCTAAGTGATTGCTTAATTATGGATAAATTTGAAAAATGTTGAGCTTCAGCATAAGCTTAATGGGAAGGAAATAGAGTGAAGTTTCATCCAGAAAAGTCCTACAGAAACAAAGCCAAAAAAGCAGTGGATGAGATGATGTGTTACTTTCAAAGAGCTCTAGTCTGCTAAGTCACTTTCATTTTTTAATTAAGTTTGGCAGCTTTTGAAAAAATGTATCCGAATTAATATATTTGGAATGAAATCAGGTATTTCAATCTTTCCTTTTAGTATTTCCTTCCATTCTTGACATTGTTTTCCTTTGGATTATGACATGGTAAAAGATTCAATGTTTTCTTCAACTCTTACTCAATGTCCCGGAAACTGCTTGGTGATAAAACCTGAAAATACCGTCTTTCCAAGAACAACATCTGCCACAGCAATTCTTCAAGAATTACTAAGGTAATATTTCCATTCATATACATGCTCAATTCATTATCACCACCAGACATTGTTTTATGTAACAAAGAGGACAATAGATCTTTAAGACCATACCATAAAAAAGCACACAATTTCTACAATTCAAAAAGAAGTCTTAATATTCTACAGCAATTCAGTATATGTTATAGACCCAAGTAAATGTTTATCTAAAAGGTAAGTTCAGAATTTGAAACCAAACCCTTCCTAGGAAAAAGACATTTCTCATTTTCAAAGGAGAAAATGAAACCTGAATGGCTAGGTATGGTACCCTTCATTTGTAAGCAAGTAGTACATAAAGACTCCTTAAAGTACAAAGCACAGGAAAATAATGCAGTATGTTTTTTCCTAATCTAATTAAAAATTTAAGTATGGAAACTATATTAGGAATTCTACTGATATCAACCTACTGACATCCTGACCTACATAACTCACTTGAAAACAAATTCTGCTGAAAATCATAAATTTCTTACAGAAATAAGAAGTGGCTCCCAACACAGCTAACTAAAGGTAAATTTAATTGTGAGATTTCCTTTACTGTTCTTATCACTTGACAATTATTGCTGCTCTTTATTTTAGACATGAATAGTCCAAGTATCAGTCTATTTAAATTTAGTCAAAACCTTTGACTTTTTTCAAAGTGTTATGAAATCACAATCAAGAATTGCTTTGTTCAAAGAATAAAACCAGGCACAATAAAAAACAGGGGAAGTTTGTTTCAGTTAAAGTATCATCACTTGAAGTTACACAGTCTTTAAAATAATCTTTCATCCTTTATTTCATTCTGCTTTTCCTAGCAGAAGCAGGCTTAGAGTGGAGATACACTTTTGAATTGCACATTTATAACTTCTACATGCTGACTCTTACCATACCTAGTGAAATTTTTAAACATTTAATAGCACATCATACAACAATGAAGTATTCTTCTCTCCCTCCTTGCTTTCTTCAGGTACAAGTGCCTGATTTCATAGTCTGCATAAAGTGTGTTTGTTTTAACGTGAATAAACATTCAGTCACTGTTCAGTCAGAGACTTAGCCAGCAACCCTCAACCCCCAGCTGAAATAGCTGTTTTGCCTTAGTGGAGCCAAGGAAAGTTGAGTATTGCCCAACCTTCCTCCACCATGTGAGGAGGTACAGATCTGTCACTCAGCCAAATCACAGACACTATTAGTTAGATCAAATTCAGAGGCATATGTTCCCCCCAACTCCACTTCTTGTGGAGGACTTAGGAAAGCCAGAAAAGAAAAAGCTATTGAGCAGTGAGAAAATGGTCTACTCTATCCTCACATTTAAGGGTTCCACAGAAAAATGGAGGTTGGCAGTGGAGTGAAAACTTTGTGACAAGGTCAGGCAGAATGTATTCAGCTAATAAATTTAAATGGGTTTTTCCTGATGATGATTAAGAATTCTACTCCCCCACCCTGTTCATCAAACATTGATCAAACAGCTTCAAATAAGAAAGAAAATCCCCAGTTCTATGCAAAGAAGCATCAATGTCCATGCTCAATCCTTTTAAAAAACAGAAAGCATTAGGGCCATAAATTTTTATCATAAAAGGATAAGTTTACCGCAGGAGAAGCTCGAGTTAATGGAACTGTGCCCATATATAGCAGCCAAGAGGTTGACCCCAATTAATTCTGCTACTTCAAAATATATCTTTAGAAAAAACAATTACTATGTAAATACAATGACATCTTGTTATCAACATACAACTGGGGTCTACTCATAGCAATCATTTCAATATTATAGACTCCCTAGGTAAACATTAATACGGTGTATTTTGTGCAGTGATCTGCACTCTCTGTAAGTACTTTTGACAGATGACAGCTCCTCCCTGTGAGCCAGGCTCTGTGGCATCACAAGAAATCTCCTCCTGTTGTTCTGACCAAATAATTCAATTTATTCTGAGCAAAAATGAAATTAAAGCCTTACACTGGAGCAACTGAAGTATACTTAAAGCAAGTCTGTACTGAAAGTTATTCACTCTTTTACTCCTTCCATTATGCCCAAGTATCTTCTCTTGTACTCTAAAATTAATAAAAAATAGAGAAAGCCTTCAACTTAGCAGTTCATCTCCAAAAAATTGCAACTGATCTTGGAAATACAAGATATTTCACCAAATCTAATTTACTTTTTAATTAATTATGATGCTAACAAGTCATCACATTTCATTTTTTTCTTGGAGGCATGTTATTTCCAGCTACTCCAAAAACAACCAGAGCACGCCATGGATGTGATTGCATACAGTTCATCAAACTTAATACCAGGATAAACTTTTTTGACTTCCATATTATAAAAATGGAAAACAAGAACAGTACTAACAGGTACCAAACACTGTTTACTATTTCGATTGTTTAGCAAGCACAGCTACTTTCACACACAATTACATTTCAAAACTTCATTCTACACATTATTTACACTTTATCTCAACCATGACAAACTCAAACACAGTAACTTAGAAATTTCCTTTTACACAAAAACATACAAGTTGAGAGTTTAATTTACTACTTACCCCAAAACTTTAATAGAAATAGATATTCAAGTATTTCAAAGAAGTAAAAAAATACATACTACACATCAATTGTCTGAAGTGTCTTCAAATATTTCACAAATGTAAGAATATAATTTTCTTCCTAGGCTTAACAAATGAGCATACAAAGAAGTTTGGTGATTTGCTGCATGTCATAAAACAAAACTGAGGAACAGACAGAAATAGAACACAGTTTCCTTACTCACAGCCCAAGCCCTGTATATTACTGCATAATTACTATGGCTAAAACTATACTGCAAGAAATTTGTGCCTGACAGCAGCCAGAAGGTAATTAAAGGACATAAGTGAACAATGCAAATCCCACAGTTGAAGTTCTTAAAATACTTTTTTTAATCCCTAAAGAAATTTATTTGGGTTTTGTTAAAGTTAAAAAGGCAACTAGACTTTTTGCTTCCATTAAATACTGAAAGAAGCCTGTGATAAGGTTTAAATATTAATCATACATTATCTGATTCTGGACTTGGTCTACAGTTATCAGGAGCCCCAGAGCAACTGTAAGTATCTCCTCCAAACCAGTCTCGTACAAACATTTTCTGTTTGTAAAGGGGAAAGATTTCAAACCATTCCAAAACCTTTGTGTTAAATATTATATGGATACCTAGACACATGCACACCAACCCCCTTCCTTCCTGGGCCTTTTTTTCAACTACAATGATGTCTGACAAGATCCTGCTCAAGTCTTTTCCTCAGACCTGTCCTTTAGGAGCTCTGGGAATGGATATTTAGAGAAGTCATGCTCTTCTTAGCCCATCATCCAGCACAGATGTAAGAAATCTGGAAGGAGCAAGTTGGTCAGGGCACTCCTGAGAGCCAACTAAATTCAGCTAAAGCAGAACTGAAGAAAGTATCTATCCCATTGCATCTTCTGCACTGTGATTCCTGGGCTGCAGCATCTACTGAAGACATTATGGTGAGGATAAGAGATATTCCCACTCCCTAGCATGAAAAATTAAAAAGTCATTTTTTATAGTTATGGAAAAATACTTGTTCTCTTCTGCATCTGATGCTACAAAGGAGAGCTTCTTTACTGTACTAACATTATATTATTTGCTGAGTGTGCCATCAGAAAAAAGTGCATTGAAATTTGTCAGTGACTGAGTTAAGAAATTTGGTCTTTATTTCCTTCTATGTAACTAAGGATACTAGATGTTCAGTGATGCATGTGTCACCTTCCAAGGACACCCTCAAAGCCTGAGGACACGACTGTGTGGTGAGAGATAAACTTGGTAACCCTGTGTGCCTGATGACCACCTCTTAGGACCAAGCTCAGACAAATGTGACTTCAGAGAGCTTCTGTATCTCTGTTGTGGAAGATGTCACCACATGCCACAGACCAATATTTACCGTTTGGCAAACTCACCTACAATTATAAAAGGCATTAATTTCTGCATAATAATGTGAATATTCCACAATTAACCTAAATCTCTCAGTTGTACCTCACATGTCCTTCCACTTAGTTATAAATTCAGTAGCTCATTACTGTGGCAAAGTTAAAATACCTGGACCTGGAACATTTTAAACTAAAGGCTCCTAGTTTAGCAAGTTCTCCGTAGTTTTATTTTTACAAATTCAGTTAAGAGACATAAAAACCCCCTCAAATAAACAAAGCACGTAACATGAAGTGACCCAAGGAAATTCATTGAATGCTCTACTGAACATGGTACAATCTCATCAAAAAGGACTAGAGCTTTTCTTTCATCATTCATTTCTATAACTTCAGGAAAAGCAGGTAGCCAGTCACCAGAACAGAAACCCTTGTTCTATTTGACAAGTACAACAGAAATTCAATGTAAAAACATCATTACAAACTCTCTCATTGTAAAGATTTACCCAAAAAGTACTTAAGCAAGAGGATTAAGGTTACCTTCACAGTTTATTTACCATTACTTTCGCTGCAGTTGAACCAGTTCAAGTGTATACATGACACATGCATTTCTGAAACAATACAGTGGAAAGTTAGTTTCCATGGCAACATGACAATCACAGGACACTTTGGGGGGTTTTATGTGTTTTTAACAGCTGGGAAGAAATACAGTGCTGTACCGAAGCTTAAGTTTCATTTCATAGTTGCTTATATTAAGCTTTAAGGCAGAAATTTGTGGTAGAACTTCTTGTGATTTTATCTTCGAATTGAACAGTAAGGCCTGTTGCAATCAGATAAGCTTAATCACATAAAAATCAAACTAAGCAGAGGACTAATGATATAGCTACAGCAGGTCATTCCTTAGTTACTTTTAATGAAATGTCTTTAAAAAATATCTGGAAATAATTAAAGACTTACCAAAGCTTGAAATTTCAGCTTGAAATATATTATTAAGGCATTCCATAATTAATAAAATATATTTATTTTCAATTAGCGTAGCATTAGTAATTTGTCTTAAACAGAAGAGTTCATAGCTTCAGATGTGGAAACCTACGAAGAGATTTATGGTCTAAGTAGTACAGATTCTGAAGCAAACCTGGTCAGAGCAACACTTCATGAGTTACAAGTTAAACACACATCTGTATAAACATATATCTACATGATACCCTTCTACAATGAAATGACTGGCCTGGTAGATGAGGGGAGAGCAGTGGGTAGTGTTTACCTGGACTTCAGTAAGGCCTTTGACACTGTAAGACTGTCCCAGAGAAGCTGATGAAGTACAGGCAGGATGAGCAGATAGTAAAAACTGGCTGAATGGTCAGGCCCAGAGTGGTGATCAGTGGCACAAAGTCTAGTTGGAGGCCATGTAACTAGCGGTGTACCTAGGGTCAATACTACATCCAATCCTGTTCAACATAGGCAGAGTGTACTCTCAGCAAGTTTGCTGATGACACAAAACTGGGAGGAGTGCCTCATACACCAGACGGTCATGCTGCCATCCAGAAGGACCTCAACAGGCTGGACAAATGGGCTGACAGGAACCTCCTGAAGTTCAACAAGGGGAAGGTGCAAAGTCCTGCACCTGGGGAGGAACAATCCCAGGCACCAGTACATGCTGGGGGCCACCCAGCTGGAAAGCAGCATGGCAGAAAAGGACCAGGGGGTCCTGGTGGACATCAAGTTGAATGTGAGCCAGCAACGTGGCCTTGTGGCAAAGGAGGCCAACGGTATCCTGGACTGCATTAGGCAAAGTATTGCCAGCAGGTTGAGGGTGGTGATCCTTCCCCTCTACTCAGCACTGGGGAGGCCCCACTTGGAACCCAGAACTGTATCCAGTTCTGGGCTCTCCAGTACAGAAGACATGGACATACTGGAGGGTCCAAAGGGTCACAAAGATGAAGGGTCTGCAATGATGAGCTAAAGAAAACCTGCAGCAAAAAATGTTGGCAAACAAGGTGTGCTAACTGCATGTTTTAACAGCCTTGCATAATGAAATGCTTGTCAATATTCACTGAGCATAAAGCTTTATACGACATGTGGTAAAGGAAAGAAAATAAGGAGTCCATTGAAGTCTAACATATGCTTGCACTTCTTTGCAGAAAGTGGCAGGCAAAAAATGAAGACAATAGAAGTAGTAGTGTTTCTGAAAAGGATATCCTATATATCTGCTGGGGTAAGTGGTTACGTTAAACACAAGTTCTACTATGGTTCTGGAAAAGAAGAAAGCACACATCACTTTGCTTCTAGAGTAGTCAAAAATTTAGGCTTCCATGTTTCATGAAGAAAAGTTATAGATCATTACATTGAGCACTGTCTACTGTAACAGAACAATTATTCTCTGCAAAGAACTTGTAAAAAACAGAGACTGGCATTTATTCCTCCATAAGATAAAGGCACTCTCATATCTTACAGAAATATTGGCATAGATTAATAAATCCAGACAGGGAAGATCTCTAACAGGGCTCATCTCTATCAGAGTTCCTGTTCCTAAAATACAAAGACTCTACTCCATTTTGTCAATCATTTGAATCATCATAGGCACAAACAAGTCCGTACAAGAAAAATGCCAGTACTGTATGTACATTGACACAGCAAGAAATGCTAGACTGGAAAAAAATTGCTACAACTGGTTTTGAAAACTAGCACATAGCAGTTTATTCTGTGCATGGAGATAAATGCAGGCACAGTTTAATTTTGAAAACGAATCTCAAAGCTCTTTTTCCAGGAGTTTTAGAAGCAGTCATTAAAATTAACTGAGAATCCACAGTATTTTCCTGAGTCTTTGTAGCTCTCAGTAATTATTTCTTTTCAGTAGCCTGCTTTTATGAGTTAAAGTGTTTCTGATTAACATTACATTCATTAATATCAAAAAAGGAATTTATGCAGGAAAGAAATTGTCTAATTACCAGAGAAGCTGCCAATCTTAAGTTATAATACCTTATCAAAATGACTCGTTAAAACTATATATCTACTTGAAGTAACACTAGTAAAATTTTTCCAAAGATCCAGTTTTTATTATACATTTATTTCTATGAATTATTATTTTAATAAAAAAGTTTATTTTTAAAGTTACATATGTTTGTTTTTACAGTAAAAAGACAAATTCTCCCCTTACCCCTAGGTAAGGTCAAGTATCTTCAGTAGTATTACTTCAGATTCACAAGTCATTAATAAAGAACAAAATTCACTCCATTATGTCTACTTCTAAATTCATTTAGACTAGCTGAAAACTGTAACAGTGTTTTGCATTATGTGAAACACGGAAAGGTGACCACTGCCAGAGTGAGATGGCCCATGGTAAGTCTTGATTCCTCACGTGCCAGACTGCCATGAGGCTTGAGCAGGGCACTCTGACCTACCACATTCTCACCTACCCCAATATAGCGATGTTCCAACATTTACACTGCATGACACAAACCCCTCAGTCTATATACACATTTATTAGATTTTATAATGCAGTGGAGGTTAATTTAGAATTAATTACATGTAGCTTGTACAAGTGCTTTAACAGCATATTCAAAGTGTTCTCAAGTTCAAGCCTTAAGTTCACTCACATCATGTCTCAGATTGTTTATTTTTCTAAGCAATTAGAAAAATTTTCTCAGCAATTACCTGGTGCAGCCTCAGGCCAGACTATCCATGCTGACATCTGTCGATGGACAGAATTGAGGTAGCTCTCAAAGTATGCTTTACACCAATCCACTATTGTTTTGTGAATGCAGGTACGAGGAACTTGTGCATAAGACATGTGGCCAGTTTAAGGTATACATGTTGGGTATGGATGAGGGCGAAGATCTCTAGACCACGATAGAGACTATTATTCTATTACAATAGACCCTAAAGGCCTCAGGACTCCAGCGTGCTAGACACTAAATATATTTAATGATAGCTTTTAAGCCAGGGCTATTGATGTCCTCCGGGAACTCTAAAAACTATTATATGAAAATAATATGCTATATTGAGTTAATAATTTGAAGCCTTCCCCATACTTTTTGAATCAAAAGATATTTCAAATGCTTTTCTTGGTACAAGCAGGTATTAGGAAGAACTGCCTTTGCAGCTGCTTTCCATCACCTTCCAAGCTGGTACTGAGAGGGGCCTGAGGGAAGGCAAGCACACATACACATCGGTGCTTGCCAGGTAAGAGAGAACAGAAGCAACAGGAGTGTGTCTGCATCAGACCTGAGCTCTCATACATGCACCAGAGTGGCGAGAGCATGTGAACAAAAAAAAAACCATACCAAATTAAGTTAGCACAAGGAGTCCTGGACAGGCATCTGCCTGTTAATCAGTCTGTTTTCACTTCCCCTCCTGCAGCTCCTGCCTGAGATGCTTCCACTTGCACAACTCCAAGCTTTGACTTCCCCAAATCAGTCCCGTTAACTTCTTGTCACTAACTCTTTGCAGTGACTTGCTGCAAGGCATGCAAGAAGAACTTGAAGAGGAGAGCTGGAAACAAGGACATTTATTGGGCATTAACTGAGGAAGAGGTTACAAGAGGGCTGAGCACACCTGCTCAGCTCAGGCTGCAGAGGGCAATGGCAGCCCAGGACATCAGTAGAACACAAAGTGCCTGCAAGAGAACTAGAGCATCTGCATTCCCAGTCAGTCAGTGCCAGCTGGACAGACTGAATGTTACTCCCCGTGAAAATGGGGAAATAACATCTCATCTCCACTGTCCAGTACTTTGAGATAGCTAATAAAGAGGCAGCTGCTAAACCATAGACAACAGGTGATGCTCCCGATTCCTTTATCTTCCCACATTCATGCACCTAAGCAGACTTTGATAACTGCCAGAGGCAGAGCTCCCCTATACCCCTTCTTCACAAATCCTCCTTCCATTGCCTCCAAGCCTCCTCTCTCAAATACTTCCCTTGACAGTTTCAAGCTCCCACTCCCAGATGTCTGCTCTCTGGCTTCATCTTACCAAATTCAGATTTTTTTCCACCACTTTTCCCTTCTAGTCTGTTCCCACTTTGTATCTCCAAACTATGCGCAGAGTACAACTAACAAGTCATGGAAGTAGCTAATGAGGAAGATTCAATGGAGGTAAAACAGCTGAACTTGAATAGTGGTGGACTTCAAGGTCTCCTTTTATTTGATACATCAGCACCAGAAATAACTGTTAAGTATAAGAAATAACTGTTGCTCAAAACCAACAGACCTTTTGTTTTCCAATAGCTATAGGGAACATCTCTAATTTTCAAGTCAACTGGGAGAGCTAACAGGTTGTCCATATAAACGCTGAAGGACACAGAAAATCCCAGTGCTATCTGGAACATAAGCTAGTGTTGAACCCTAATAAACATAAGGAAAACGAGCAATTTTTTTAAAAAATTGAGTATTTAAGACAAACTGTTAATCTTATAAAAGCAGCTGTTTCTGCAAAAGATATGTACATGCTAGAGTCCAAAAAGTACATTTTCTAGACTTACTGTGCCAAATCTAGAAATAAATGAAAGTATTGTTGTCAAAAAATACTCTGGTCTTGCTGAAAATGTTAATCCCAATGCTGCATTACAGATACTACTGAAATCTTCATATCAAGCAGAAATATCAATAGAAAATAAAAGGATTTCAGAAATACCTTAGGATAACTGGACTTTTTTGAAGAAACTCCAATTTTACCTTGACCATTTCCCCTTCCCTTCTGCTTGCTCCTCTCTCCCAGCAGCTGACAAGCTTCTAGTCTGACTGACAGAAATGGGTAATCAGAGGGGGTTTTTTTAGGTACTTCAAATCTGTCTATCATGAAGTCTGCTTTTGATAACAAGGCCCTTGTGGTTCCAAACCTTAGAGAAGCTTAAATACTGACACGAAAAAAAATAATGATTTGACAGCACCATTTCCTTTTTCTGCAGCAAGTATTTTCAAACACCACTCATCAGTCCCCACCCTACCCCCATTCAGTATGGCCATTCATACTGAATACTATTTGTCACAGCAAACTAATGCAATGAAGATTCATTCATGCACTTAAGACTCTACGGGGCACAACAGCTTTAGAACCAAGACCACTCTCTCCAGACTACACAAAAAATATCAATAGCTCATGTTGGCACGTTCACATCATGTTTAATGTGGCATAACAAAGTCAGTTGTCAAACCTTTAAGCCACAATAAGTCTAAGTCTTTCTCCAGTGGCAATGTCTGGAGAATAGCAAAGAGAATATTGATCCCATTTCTTCTTTCAATAACCTAACATGACAGGGCAAACAAATGGTCAATTCTCAACCCAGCTGTTACTACACCTAATTGCTTTTGACATTGATAGCATCTCTTGTCCAAATGCCTAAGAATGAAAAGATTAAAAGAAAGTAAGACAAAACTATTGTCCTGGTTTTGGATGGGATAGTTAATTTTCTTCCTAGTAGCTGGTATGGTGCTGTGTTTTGGATTTAGTATGAGAATAGTGTTGATAACACACTGATGTTTTAGTTGTTGCTAAGTAATGTTTACCTAGTAAAGGACTTTTCAGCTTCCCATGCTCTGCCAGGTGCACAAGGAGCTGCGAGGGAGCACAGCCAGGACAGCTGACCCAAACTGGCCAACACGGTATTCCATACCATATGACATCATGCTCAGCATATAAGGCTGGGCGAAGAGGAAGGGCAGGACATTCGGAGTGATGGCATTTGTCTTCCCAAGTCACTGTTATGTGTGACAGAGCTCTGCTTTCCTGGAGATGGCTGAACACCTGCCTGCTGATGGGAAGTAGTGAATGAATTCCTTGTTTTACTTTGCTTGCGTGCACGGCTTTTGCTTTCCCTATTAAACTGTCTTTATCTCAACCCACGAGTTTTCTCACTTTTACCCTTCTGATTCTCTCCCCCATCCCACTGTGGCAGAGTGAGCAAGCGCCTACGTGGTGCTTAGTTGCCAGCTGGGGTTAAATCATGACACTATGCATTGCATCACAGAATTTCCAGTTTTCTGCATTTATTTCATGAAATAAGGCCCTAAATTTTAGCCACAAAAACATAACTGTGCTTTATATTGATTACTTACAATTACAAATTGGAAGCAAAATACAAGTTTTTCCTCATCACCTTTTTAAACTTTTCTTAGCAGACACCTGCCAAAATCTATCCAGGCTAAAGCCCAGATATCCTGAGCACATAGCCAGCTAAAAAGGAAGTAAATAAATAAATCTCTGGAGAACTTGGATGCTCTAACAACTCTCTTTAGGGTATATCAAGAACAGCTATTATTTGTTATCTTAATCCAGATACTACTACTTCAAACTTGCAGTGGCACATTGCTGGCATATAGCAATGGTGACACAGCCTGTACGCCATTGAACAAAAAATAATCTCCAATTGACACTAAAAACCAGCTGACTGCATGCTATTTGCACAAGATGCTAATAGCAAATGGTTCAAAGGGGTAATGTTTTCCTCAATTGATCTTTATAATATACAATTATTATACAATACTTTGCCACTTGGGAAGTAGAAACTTCATAAACAGGACACAACACCAGAAATCTTCCTCTGTATCAGATAACACTAAGCAGACTTTTTCCACCCCCACCTAACTCTGAACACTCACAAGTAATTAGCTTTAAAAAGAAAATTGTTTCATGTGCATTGTTTGATTTTGTCTTTCTAATATCCTGAAAGCAGAATACTACACACAAGTTGGTAGAAGTTGAACTATTTTGTATTTTGTTTCAGGAATTTTTTGTGGTTTGGTTTGTTGTTTTTTTTTTTTTAAAAAAAACAAAGATTTATCATCTTGTGTTGTAGGCTTGTTCTGTGGTAGATTCATTTACAAAGCAGGGGAGGAAAAGAAAGAAATGAGTGAAGGAATGCTGGCTCTAAAGTACATCTTTGGTACCCAACAGATGAAAATCAAAAGAAAACATAAATATTTACTGTAGAAAGCTTAAGAGTGGGAGCTCAAGTATTCTACTTCTATTCAATAAACTATCAAAACTAGTAAGCTATTCTTAAAGAATTCTTAATGTTTCTGTTGAAGCCTCTATAGCATGACAGCATAGAGGAAGTTAAATTTCTGACAACTTACACTGTCTCGCCTTTAACTGGGAGCCTCATGACAATCCTCTAGGATGTCAGAGGAAAACCTTGGGACCTCCAGACCCTACAGGGGCAATCCAGCAAACTTCTAAACCCACACCTACATGGACTTCATGCAGGTCTTGCTACACATCTCACAGTGGAGTCTGCACAACCACGTCCTGATGCCAGATCCCATCATCCTAATACAACAGATACTTTTTCAAATGCTGGAACATGTAGCCATTCAACCCTCTTAATAGACTCTGTGCCTCACAGGCCAAAGTTTCCACTTCAGCATTGCCAAGTCACTGTAATCTGTCTAACAAGCAATAGAGCCAGCTAACAACATCGTGCTTGTCCAGCCAATATTGCAAGTATGTGCATAGCTGACTATATTTAGATCAAATCCATAGCTAGTACCTGCTCAGCCTACTTTCTTCTCCTGCCCAAACAACCAGCAGAAGACAGTCCAGGTAGTCAAGCCACCTTTTGAAAGATGCCATTTCTTGCATGTATTACAGAATGCAATGGAAGCAAACACCAAAACAAAATCTAGTGTTCTTCAACTATCTGCACAGCTTCTGCAGTATTCCACCCTATTCACTCAGGTAGACCAACCCTGTGAGAACACCAAATGCATACATTAGTCTCCAGAGACAGACAGGTGGTGAAAGCTGAAAAGCTGAGACCCTCTTTTACTATGAGGTGATGGTGAGTTACACTCAGCAACACTTATGTATTAGATGGCAGTGCCAAGTAGATGCATTCTGAGCTGCATGGTACCACTGGGCATTTGCGGAGATGCAATGCGGCTTCACACAACTGATGCCATGAGCACTCACTGCAACATGGGTACTGTCAGGATGGGCTGGAAGAGTGCCATGGCCTCATGGACTCAGAGTGTTTCAGCTAGGTATGGCTTCTCCAGGGCAGTCTTCAGATGCAATGGAAAAAAGCAGGAGACATAACTTTTTTGTCCACAGGATTAATGCATTTTTAAAAGTACAAAATAAAAACAGTAACAATCCATTGGCATTCATATTGATACCAGAAGTAATTTAAGATTTTTCTATTTTAAAGTTTAGTTCCTTAATATCCACGTGCACCCAAATCACTGCATCATGGTTTTATCTGTTGATAAAAATGGGACAGAAACTTTAGAAACTGATAGCAGCGTTTAACACAGTGAGAAGTCACAGAACAGCCAACCCTTTTTCCTTTAGTTTTCATCAACCAACAACAGTCATAACTCCTGATCTCAGCTATGTCAGAGGATACAAGTACACAAGCTTTCCGTCAGTGGAGCGACAGCCTGCTTTTCAGCATGCTGCTTTACAAACCAAGCACTGAGGTCATGTAATTTGGACATAGTCAATGAGCAGATCAGTAGTAAATGTGGGAATGTAACTCATTACTGGAGACTCCCCATTGAACACTCCAACCACCTCAGGCTATTAAGAGATTCATACTCAAAGGCATTTACTATTATGTCTCTAAGTCAGATTTGTGATCTGTGTTTCCTTCTTCCTCAATTTTTCCTATTGAAAAGATATGAACAAAGAACTTAAGCTGCATGTTTTGACAGTTTAAGGAATACCGTCACACCCCAGAAGCATGTCAGTGTTACCTGGACGTTTCCCACTGGGGATATCCCTGGGGATAACCACCAGGCTTGCGCTGAGCAGGAAAGCTAGTGTGACTGAGCACAACTACACAGTTGCCATTGTGTCTTACAATCTGCAGTGTATGAACCGGGTTGGGGAAAGCAAGCGTGGAGGTGCAGAAGCTGTCATCCTCTGTTCTCTTCCAACAAACCCATGCTTGAAT
The DNA here is from genome assembly GCF_000690835.1 of Fulmarus glacialis. Classification (NCBI taxonomy): domain Eukaryota; kingdom Metazoa; phylum Chordata; class Aves; order Procellariiformes; family Procellariidae; genus Fulmarus; species Fulmarus glacialis. Next base: position 22,245 of record NW_009190749.1, read on the forward strand.
GGCTAACGAAAATTTAAATGACTACAAGAACCACGAAGACCCCCAAGCGGTCTACAGCATAGACCTTACCCACATGATTTAATTTCTTTTTTACAAAAGGCAATGCTGAGATGCCAGAAAGTGAACAAAACCTACATTTGCAAAGGGAATGGAAAAACAGAAGCAGGTGGTCAAGTAGCTAAGCTGGCAGAGCATTTGGACAGTAGCCGAATGGCCTGAATTCGGTCTTTAGTAAGGTCACCAGCGTCTCCCACAACACGCACAGCTGTATTACTTGAAAACTTAAGTCATTTGTGATAAGAAAACAGAAAGCACTTTCAAATACACATTTAAGATTACAGAAGTGAACTACAGAAGAGAATAGGCATTTAAAACATTTTAAGATTATCCATTGTGATTCATCAATAAGAAGGCCACTTCACAAATGTTATAGGCATTCATCGTACTTCTGCTGTGCACAGTTCATGATAATACAGTTTCAACTCCTATCAGTCTCTGCAACAGCCCTTTGTGATGGTATTTTGAGCAGTACTGGTACACATGTACTCACACACACACACTCGCCCTGTTTTCTAACTAAAAGTGCCTGCCAGCAGCCTCAGAACATTCACTCTAAGCAGCAGCCTCAAAAAAAAGGTCCTGCAGTGTGCAATCAACCTTAGTTCAACAAAAATCACACTCATTCATCACTTTCTACACTTCTGAACAAATGCATATTCTTCATTTTATTTAATAAATGGTATTTTTGGTACACAAATTTTACTAGTCTCTACACTTCACTGAGGCAAAATGAGATGGCACAGACAATACAGGGAATGCTAATGTTTTGTACAGCAAACACAGCGTTTCTTTTAAGGCCAAATGAACATGTCATTTAATCAAGATTGGTTTTGCCACTTGAAGTTCACTTACAAATTAAATTCAAACTTGATTCCCATAAGCAACAGGACACTGACAGAATCCACTATCTTGGTGAAGTAGCATTAACAATAACATCTTACAGATACCGATAACTCCTGTAGTGTCTACGTATTTCAAAACCAACCACTGTCTGTCATCTGTAGGTCAGAAGTGATCGAATCCTCAAGTTGCAGCTAAATACTGCCTATTCCTAGCTAACACACTAGTGCCTCAACAGCTAGAGCCCATAACACAGGGAACAGCATTACCCCGTGCTCTCAATTCAAGCACTCTTCTTTGGTCACAATTAAACATTGAGCCAAAAGTTTCCAAGCAGCCTTCTGGAAGTGAGAATTTTGTATGTTCAGGAACAGCTCAGAGAGCAGCAAGCCCTTACTTAGCACCACAGGACAAGGACTTTTGATTAGCCCAAAGCTCATTAGCAACATTCAAGAATCTCTCAGAGTCGTTATCTAGCAAACTAAAACCTGCATGACCTACAAACTAAGATAAACGCAACTGATTACAGAAAGCCCAAATCTGAGGTCCTTACCTAAAACCGCACAACTAAACAAGATACCATGAAAATCCAAGCTGAATCAAGCACTTCAAAATCTTGACATGGTCTTGTTTCTGAAGTGTGCTTTAATAAGATCCATTTAGCACCACAAGTAATGTTATATATCCTTTCCAAACTGTAATCCTTGACAGCATGTTGTCCAGAAGCAACTGCTCAAAAGATCTGCTCCCCCACGGTCTTTATTCTGCAAGTTTTGCAGCAAACCTTAATTACAACTTCCCTGCTGGAGAAGCAGGCAGATGCCACAAAGAGGCCATCAGTGGAGCATTAAAGAAAACTTCTCACAAAGCTTTCCACACTTTCATATATTTTTGTGCCTTTTACTACAGTCGTAACTCCTCCTCTCTCTCTGTGCCTGACTACCAGCTTTTCTGTCTGTCAGTTCACTAGTAAACCCTTTTGCAAGTCCCACTTCATGACCTGATAAAACCACATGGCAATTCTGACCTCTCTGCCCCTGCCTGTCACTTAACTTAGGCTCCATAATCCCTCATCCAGCCTCTTCCCAAGCCCAGTACTGACCATCCTCTATTGGGTTTGCCAAGTCTAACTTCCTAGGCATATCTGTCCAAGTCTCCCTTCATTTCCTACTGAAGCTGCTGCAACAACCTGCAAGCTTCCATATTTAAAAAGAGTCCCTTCAAAAAGTTACAAATAAAAATGTATACTTAACATACATATGTTAAGTATACAAGTGTTTAATATAGAAGTGTTTTCAGTTCACTTCATGATTTATAGCAATTCACCTTTGCATGATTAACAAAGCAAATCATTTCTAGGTAAAAACAGTTTGTAAGTAATCACAAAACAACTGGCATAAGATTTTGTATATATCTCCATACAACTGTACAGATAAATTTCTTTTTCATATTACCAGGAAAAATAAACTAATTTAGCCTGAAACTAATGTTTTACAGAAAGTACAGAAAGGATCGTGCTATTTGGGAGAAGAACATGGGTAATTTAAGTAGGGGGAGGGGTGGAAGTTCTGGTTCTAAGTCGTTATTGTAGGAGATGTTAGAAGAGCCAAGTGCCAGAAAAGCCTGCCAAGTGCTATTCACCCACACACGCACGAGTGTATAATGCTGACTTGAAGAGAGCTTGATACAAGATTACAAAGCAAATTTTATTAAATGCTGCTCCATCTAAGCTTGGAGAATTTGAGGTATTTAAATCAGGTATGCTATAGCATTTATGTGCTGCAACATTTTACACTAGCAGTGTCAGTGTTTCAGTGCGACATCTGAAGCCGCAGCATTCCTCTCGTCTCCCCGCAGCCTGCATGACATACCACAGGCTGCAGGAAT
>NW_009190749.1:25053-38738 GCF_000690835.1 Fulmarus glacialis
AAATTTCTTCTTAGCTAGTACATAATAACTAATACTAGGAAAAAGTCAAAGAATTTTATGGCTTAACTACACACTGATGAATTCCTGGAGCTAAAGTCTTCTACAGAGGAAGAAAAATGACTGCATGATGGAATTACCCGATATCCAACCTTTGGAACTAAAAAGAAGCAAAGCCAGACCTGCCCAAATAGCTTTCCTATTAAATATAGATCTGAGGAGACCAAGCTATTCTTTTCCAAATCACTTATGTATTTTATCATTAAATTGTCTTTGTATCTACCCCTGCATACAAGATATCACCCAGAAAGCACTTCCTTTTGCAAATTGATATTGTAGATTTGTAAAAAAAAAAACACACAGAAAACCAAGTAGCATGTATACAGATGTGAAGGCTATAGATTATCTAAGCTATCTTTGCAAAAAGCAACAGTAGTACTGATGCCTGATAACAACTATCTGCCCCTTAAATTTTAAAGGTACATCAAGGATTCAAGACTTCAGGGGAAAAGTAAATATTGAAATTTGCAGGCAAGTTACATATTTTAAGATCATGCTATGGAACCCTTCATAAACAGAATCCTGGATCTGAGCCATCCCAATGGTTATCAGACAAACAATAGCCCTTTTTTCTCCCCTTCACCTGCCAATTCATTGTGGTAGGGCTGAACAGCAGGGACACACAAATTCAAAACCTTGTGTGAAAACTGGTTGAACACACACTCAGCGATTGGAAGTGTGTCACAAGCAAGGCAACTGCCAACTTGAAGAAACTTAAAAAAAATACATACACAGGTTATGTATCACATTCCAGTTCCTATTCTCATACATTTCTGTACATCAAGCATACCCACCACACACTGCCAGGGGGTGTTTTAGATTAAAAAACGCTTTGAACACAGTAAAAGTCAGTTCATAACTACTCTAATTAAAAAGGGGGGAAGACACCCAAGAAAATGCCTCCAATATGATGAATATTATGTATGTGATCCCCTAGCTTTATACTTACCATACCAGAGAAGTTGCAAGGATGCTGTTTCACGTTTAACAGACATTGAAAAGTCTGGTATCCCCATAGATCATAGGCAAATCAAACAATTCCTCCTGCGCTAAAGGTGCTTGTTGTGTCCAAAAACTTATTTTGGTACAAAACAAACATTGCATAATTAACCAAAGAGTACTTTCTCTAAGCTTGAGTCCCAGTTTTTGGACCTAAAGAAGTGACAGACAGAAGTCAAAGGAGCTGGGTGACAAGAGCCAGAAGAAGGGAACACGACTGTGGCAGTGCAGGATGCCCAGGCACTCCACTGATGGTTTCCAGGAGAGCTATCACAGAGACATCCACAGCAAAGGAGAAAACAGGACAAGACTAGTAGAGATAGATAGGAAGGAACTGTCAAGGTTTTTTCCTCAGAATTACCCCCAGAACTGTTCTGGCTGAAGAGGCAATGGCAGTCCTTAAGAGCCTTCATTTTATGAGAAGCAGCAGTTCTCATTAATCTGAGGGTATTCAAGTTCTCATATCAACCACATTATTATATGTTATCATTATAAAATACGTACTTTGATTATATCAGGCAGAAGTGTTTATTTTTCTTTCCCATATTGCTATATTGAAAGGACTCAAAGTTTACCTGTTTAAGTTCTGGATGCAGCAATGCGACACAGACCTCTCAAAAGGATCTTAGAAGTATAACATCCGTGCTCATTTTACTTACATCTCACTGAACTCTTGCTGTACATTTACCAGTTCTCAATTCTGTCATTGTTCTGTTTCTAAAAGTTTTGTTCCATGGCAAAATTAGACAAATTTTACATCCACAGAACTGAAGTTGCAGCTTTAGAGTTTTTAGTTTCTAATCTTGTGACACTCAAACTATTTTAGCAGCCTGCTCAGGGTTGACAAGAATCAATCCCAACTTAATGTCCAAAATATATGCTTGGACAATTCTGCTTGTTGCATGTGAAGACAAAGTTTCAGATAGCGAGGACAGGCAATTGCTTATTAAGCAGCCTCTAGAATAGGAAAGCACTTGCTGCCATGCTAGTCAGAGTACTCAAATTAAGACTGTATCTAAACAACAGTGGCAAGTAGGAGTAACCTAAAATTTGTAAAAGAGTTTTACAACTAACAGTGGGTTCAATAAACAGCACACTCATGAATCCAGATCAAACAGCTGGATGAGAAGACATACAATTAAGCTATCTACTTCAGCTCATTATTTGTTCCTGCCCCATGAAAACAGCCATATACTCTTGACAGGCCAACTAAATTTCTCATCAGGCTGTAGCTTTCTATTACACCTCATCTGATGTGCCTGCAGGTTTGACTGAGCAAGGCAGCTTCCTTTGCACCAGGGCTAGCAGCCATGCAGCAGCAAGCCAGTCACCCCTCACCAGCCTCAGAAGCCAGTGCCTTCAGAGCCACATACCCAGCAGGCTCACCCTGCAGCCAGGTCCCGTTCAATGCAGAAAAGCCCCACCACTTGGCAGCACCAGTATAGCACCGGTACACTGCGGCTGCAAGGCACTTCGAGCAAGACACATGAAGGGCGCTGGGGGCCTGCCATCTTTTGTACTCCCAGCTGCACCCTCCCTCGCCTCCCCCAGGCTGGCACACATGCTTTGGCAGACAATCCGAGCCCAGCTAGAGGTGCTGATCCAGTAGAAATCCCTCCCTGCCAAAAAAGGGATTAGTTTTCAGCCAGATCAGCTCTTCTCAACAGTTCATCACAGAAGCTGTTACAAGGGAGTAGGGGGGAAGCGCATGGCTAGAGCTGGGCGAGCACCAGAGCTGGCCTGGCCTGGCCACGGTCAGGCTGGTCCCCAGACAATTACATTCTGCACGCCAAAGTTTCCCCACGCACACATACTCAAGACAATATGCTATTCTGAGTTTCCTGAATTACTTTAACATATGGTACTGTAGCTGCGCATATTCCTATCCTACACAAACCCCATACTTTTATATAAAACCTGCTATTTGTAGTCTGTAGAGTGTTTTTGAGGTTTTGCATAAGGTATGTAAAAACATAAATGGCATTTTACAGAGGTCATTAAAAAGCCAAACTTATGACAGTACTGCAAACAATAAATCCACTTCATAGATTAACCAAAAGATTCTAACTTGCTAGTTTAAAAGAGTCCATTCAACACTTATCAGCTAAGTAAGTTTATTCTGGACCTCTGCTTCCCTAAAATCAAGCAGCTCCCCATCAGTCTAGTCCCTTTCTACATGGTCATTATTTTGCTGAGGAACCCACAAAGAGTGGCAAAGCACACTGATAAAGACTGCAGATCTCTACCAGCTGTACAACCACATTTACACCTCAGTTATGATGCTGTTAACTGGCTGCTCAAGAAGAGAGCTAGAGGCAATATTTATCAATACAAATTCAAACAGATCTTTGTAAGAATCATCATGAAAACCTATGTGATTTCTCTAATGTTACAGTTGCACTTCTGTTTATACTAGGTTACATTTTTCTGATTACATTGGGAAAAGAGGGAACCACACAGTTTGTGCCTGTTTAATCTGACAACTAACCTCTGTACTTTACCTCAGCCACCTTTAAAACTGGTGTTATTTAACATAGCTATTAAATACACATTTTTAGAGGCGTTGCTATTCAAGCCCCAGCCTATTCAGTAGAACAGAGTCTTTGCAGAAGTGAAACAAAAACATTTTCCTTTGCATGCAAATACATTAAAACCCAGCAATTTTCAGTCTTAAAGGTTTCCCATTGAATTTTCTGAATGTAAGCAAGCATGACCACACTTCAGCTTGAAGATACAAAAGCAGTGGATGTGGTATAATGCTGAACAATACAAAAATAGCAGCAGCAAGACTGACACCACTCATCTCTCATGCCGCCAGGAAGCCAAGGCTTTTCATACAGGGAACACGTTTTAAATGCTACTTCTTAAGCACATTATAATTGCTCAGGTTGAGATAAAGCCACTATTTATATTTTTAAAAAATTAAAAAACAAAAGTAGTGTTTTCCAGAAGCAACCACTGACTGTAGCTTAAAAAAATAACTCTGCGTGACTATGGAGTAAGTGATTTCTATGCTACCCTGTCTCTGAAGTTGGAGAGCCCATTACCTCAGATTCCTCTGAATAGTTTACCATGTTACATCTCCAAATACCATCTCCAAAGAGATTAAACTCTAAAATCAACAGTTGCATCACATGCAAGAAGAGCACACACTTTCCTGGGAAAAAACATATTATGATATTTTACTTATTTTCAGCATCTTTTACTATGTTTTTTCAATTAATTGGTGGAAAGAAATTGTTTAAAGTCTTTGCATAATTAAATCATTACAAAAAGCCTAACTTGTGTGCAGAAAAGACAGACAAGTCTTTTGCCTTCCAATCTGACTTGCAAAAAAAGAAGAAAAACAGTTTTTAAGTTATTGAATTCAGCTTTCCAGTTATGTAAGCAACTGGAGAATCTGTAACTTGAGATGCTTACTATTATACTATGACATATTTTCCCCAAGACAAATATAATGGCAAAATATGTGCAGGCACATATCTCCACCCTTACTTTACCTATTTAACCTGGTGAGCAATAGGAATAAGCCCATTTGTTCAACACAGCTCAGCACTCAGAACTACATCTGGCCCCATGAGAAGAATTTTAGCTTTCAGATCTTGTTATTCCAAGTGGAAGAAAGGATGTCATGAAGTAATACCATTTTGGCTTGTGTTATAATTAGCTATTCAATTTTTTTCTGATATGGTTGGGTGGAAGAAGAGAAGGAAGTATAGCTATAGTAATGAACTCTGTACAGAACCGACACATGCTCTCTTACACTGAAATAGAAGAACAGGGATCTTCTGTTTTCCACCTTAGGATTTCCTCTTTTTTTGTCCGAAGTTTTACAGACCAAAAAAAGGAAGGAAGCTGGGGGCAGACGGGGGGGGAAGGTAGAGGAATAGGGAAGAGACAGATAGTGAAGAATGTTTGAGAAGTTTCCACTATTAACCATGAATAACACAGCAGCTCTGCCAGCTGTTGTCCACTAAATTGTTTCAAAAACATGCACTCAGATTTATTCTTTCTTTATCATAGTAAGAGGGGAGACAATGTTAACACCAGAAGGAGCAATTCTGAATCCCATGCAAAGGCAGAAACTGCAAGTCAAGCTCTGTATCCTCACTGTACTAACAGACCTAGTACATATGTTAGGAAAGGAACCATGCAGCCTAGGAAAGAAGCATATTTCTTCAAGGCACAAAATACTAGCCAACTTTATTCCTTATAAAAAGTACTACTATCACTTACTAAAAAATTAGTTTCTACAACCTGTGACCCATCTCTATACCGCTTAGTTTCAGGGAGCGTACCTCACAGTTTTACCTATGGAATCAGAGGTAACATTATGAACCATTGATGACATTAAGTTTCCCAATCCTACTTTTCCCACCCCCAAAAAAGACAGTATACTTAAAATCAAATAGCTATCTTTATACAGGGCTTTTCATCAGAAAAATAATATTCTGTATTTTATGGGTAACATTATCTACAAAAGCATGAATGCTACTTCATGTAAGTACAACTATTTCATACTTATGTAGTCTACAACATATCTACAGCTTGATTAAGGATCAAGTTGTTAGCCATTACTGTTTGTATAATACAATAATGAAATAATACAATTTTTGCAGCTAACTTGCATTTAACTTACGTAACAAAACAAAGCATCTGAAGTACTGGTTCCGCCCCCCCCCCAACATCTTGTACGTGCTTAGCTCACTACACTATCCTGGAAAAAGGTTAAAATAAGGCTTCATGGAGTAATCACTTGTTTTCTGCACTGCAAGCTGTAATTTCAAACAGTTTCAAAAAATGAAACACTACCCTATTATATGTGGTCAATGATTTATGATAGTAAAAAAATGCTTTGTTTTAAAAATAACTAAACAGAATTCAGTAACTTCTATTACAGAAGAGACCCTATTGTGCAGTTGGTGCTCACCTCTTATCCACAGCATATATAGATTCCCATACACTCAATGCAAATTATTCATGAAAATGTGTCAGTACACACCTTTATAGTTAAGAACTCACTTTGCATTTCTAAATAGAACTCTGAAATGTAAGTTCAGTGCAAACAACAATAAAAATCAAATCAAGAAATCCCAAGCAATGGATTTGAAAGGGCACTCCATTTCTCCTCTGCTGCAGGAAGAGCTGAACAAGCTCATCGTTTAGCTGCTGATTGCGTAAGACCAGCCACCGCCTGCCTCCAGAGCCCTGAAAGGACAGACACACACTTGAAACCCAGTAACACAGAAAGCAAAATTGAAATAGATTTAAGTTATTCCTCAAATGCCTTATTGCAACTTCTGCTAACTAACAACCCCATTTTGGGGTTGTTTACCTCATCTACTATTTGTGTTTTTCTACACACAAACTATCAAGAAAACAAAACTCAATGTACTAGAGAGCTGAGTAAACAGACTTTACCCACTTTTGGTTGCAATAATTTCAGCTGTTACTATTAAAGTAAATAAATAATTGCATCTGAAAAAATAAATTCACTTGGTTCCTTAACAGGAGAAAGATGAAAGGTGCAATCAGTATTAGCAGGGGCTTTTTCCCTTATACTAGCTCTCCTTCAAGAGGGCATTTTTCTGCCCCATCCCATAATAAGACTGTTTTGGTTTATTTTTAACCCTGCAAAACTGATTTGATTTTATCCTATTTTCTTATTCAAAACAACAAAAACCAGTAAGCATAATGCATTACAAATTGCAAAATCCAAGCTTCTTTCTTTGTCCTTATAGCACAGGTGACTTTCAGAGCTGCACTGTTTGCAGCTGTCCTATCCACCCTTGAGCATCTGAAAGTTACATCAGCATTATTTTCAAACAAAACATCTCAGGTGCCCAAGAACGAAAAGTTGACAAGTTATCATATCATCTTTAAAATACATAACTGGGAACATGCATTCTGAATAACTAGAAACATGCATTATGAAGAGAAACAGAAAACAGCTATCACTTCAGTCTCTTGTCATTGTAAAGATCTGAAAAATACATTCCTTTGAACATACAAAGGCAAACTAATGGCAAATCATTGTGCCATCCAAGTGTCTTCAGTTGTTCATCATGCATTCCTTCTCTTAACAAGCTCCACTTTTGTTAGTAACTACAGTTCCTAAATTGCATCTCTCACAACAAAGCTGGGAGACAAGGTGCTTCCAACAGGCTTATGTGAGAAAGGAAATTTGGGAGCCAGCATGGCTGACAAACATGAGAAATAGTATGGAAAAGAGGTGCCATTCACTAAGGACACATAAGCAGAAATAATCAGCTGATGAACACAGGACAGGAGAATGACTGTCTAGACAACTGTATTCCGGAAAAGGATCTGAAGAATTGATTAGCAGTTCCTAACTGAACATGAGTCAATGCAATGCTGTTGCAAAAGAAACAGACATCACACCAGGAATGACAAGCGTCTAAAGCACACACTAAAAGATTCTCCTGCTTTACCTGATAAAGCTTTCCTGTCTGGTTTTGAACATAGATCAACTGGTCAAAGATAAGAACAGCATCATCTACAAGGAAAGGATGAAATAACTGGAGCTATTTCATACAAGGAAAAGGAGACAGTCTTGGCAAGTTTTGATATACACATAACAATACATGCAAGAGGAAAACTGCTCCAGTGCTAAACACTTTCTAGCAGTAAGATTGCTAAGCACTGACTACGGAAGTTGCAGATGCTCCGTTATCAGCATTTTAAAGAACATACTGGCAAACATCCTTCAGAAGTGACAAGAGTTGACTCGGCCTTGAGAAAGTAGTACAGATCAAATCTCTCAAAACTCTTTCTAAACATATTTTTCCTATGTTTCTATTGATCACCTCTGAAACAAAATCAATCCTTTGTATTACATAATCTTAGAGACACTTACAACAAATTAAACGCACGTGACTAATAAATAAAAAGGGACATCTCCTTCCAGGTTAGCCTCCTGGCTTCCAAATCACTGGGAAGGGGACAGTGGTCACTTCAAAGGTATTCTGCCCAGCTCTCCACAAAAGTACAAATAAGCAAGAAAATGAGGAAAAGCAAAACAAAAGGTTACTCAATGATGTACACAGTTACATGAAAAAACCCCACAGTAACAAAAGAAATTCCAGAATGAAAGTGAAGCAAAACCTTTGCATTTCAACCCTTCTGTGCAGAACCAAAAAGACAGGCTTGAAAGGACTTTGAGGGGTTACCTAGTTTGTTACCCTGTACCTTCATAGAATCAACTACAAATCCAGTAGCAAAAAAAAAACCACACCAAAAAAACACCCACGCACAACACTCAGTTTCTCAAAACTGAAGAAATGAAGCAACGCATATCCCTGGGGTGCGAACTCTGTTGAAAATGCCTTGTCTCAGTTGCTGAATACATTCAAGTGTCGCAAATGATCCAAGCAGTCAAAATGCTCTCCTCAGGATCTTCCCTGATCCCAAGACTCAAATTATGGAGAACTTTATAGACCAAAACTTACACGGTGAATTACACTCAGAAATGAACTGGAAACTATGGAATGTGGTAGATAACATGTTCACCTTGAACCAGGCTGTAAACGTGAAACCCTATTTTATTCTGAAGTTTCATTTCTGGGCTGCAAGTTAGGGAAGCAAAGAGATGTGTCAAAGGCAGATACTCTTGCAGCAGTGCAAAAAGTTGCTGATATCTGTGTGGTAGGAATAAAATAACCAATTATAACTTCCTTGACAGAGAAGTTAGTGACTCCATCACGTGCTGTCTGAGCTCCCAGAAGCAATCATAGATTACATTAGCCCATGCTAGATAACAAAAAAAGCATTCTCCCTTTCAGCAGAGAGACCACATTCTCACCCTCACTCCTTAGGTTATTTAATTCACCATTGTTCCATCATCTTTTGGCTAAATCTGACCCAGCTAGTAGCCACACAAATCCAACACTGAAAATGGTGGCAAAAACCTCAATACAGTGAAAGAGGAAGAAAAACAGTGTCACCAGTATACAGCTAACTGTGAAATAACATCAGCCTTCAAAAATCTTCCCCAGTAGCTCCAGATATATAGTGAATAGGAAAGATGAGATCCTGAAGGGCACTATATAAGAAAGTGTTAATGAACCAACCAGCTCTGGAGATTATATCATTAGAGATGAGAGAGACATTCAAAACATTACATCCATACTAAAGACTCTAGATTTTTGGAGGCAGCTATTAAAAAATCCTTTTAAAAATCTTGATTTAGTCTTATTTTAAAGGAATTCAACCGCTTTATCAACACTGTTTAAGTTAAGGCTAGTCTTATGACCAAAATGACTTATCTCAACCTGCATATTCTGCTCTCCAACAGAATATAGTCAGTGATTTTTTTTAATTTTTGTCCAAAAGCTGTGAGTTGAGATCATTCCATTTTTGAAAGATACTGAAAGTCGCTGCTTATATGGAAGACCAGGAAAATATCACCTTTATCTGACTGAATCCTAAACTGATGTAAAAGCCTCCATGACAATGTGCCATGTGTCAAAAATCTTCCTATAGCAAAGACCCACCCATTTTCCATCTCAGATAGCTAGAGGTCAGAGAGTATTTCATAAAATGAGAATGGGCTCCCATCGCCCCTCTGAAGTGAGAGGAGCACTGGTACCCTGCCAACTTCACTCTCAGTGTCCCATGGTACTTCACCTACTTGCAGGTGACCAGCCCCACAAAGAGTCACAAGCTGTAACAAGAAAACAAAGATCATCCTCCAACTATTCATTAGCCAAATGGGGTTTCATGAGCCCCAAAATGCACTATGTTTTGCCCTGCCTCACCCCTAAACAGTTTTAAGGCAGCTTGACAGAACTTTTGGATATAGATCGTTATTAGTAGTCATATTAGTGTAAAGCAAAAACACAAACTGAATTCCACATAGAAATGTGAGGCAAGATCAACATAGGAGAATAGAAGAATTAAGATTAAAGGCTTAATTTGTACTGTTTGGGGATGGATGAAGAGAAGCTGATGAAGTGTTTGTGTTAAACAAAACACATTATATTAGAAGTCTAGCACAGTTGTTGACAGAGATACAATGTGACATTAACCACATAATAGTCTTTGTCTTTTTGTTGTTGAGCTAAACAAACCAAGCTCATTTACAGTAAAGTTAGCTTGCAGTCAAAAAAGCGATTACAGCATGAAGATAAAGATGTCTTAGCTATCTTTCAAGAGGATTGCTAGCAAGACTAGTCTGGCTGCAACTCAGAAGAGCAGGGCACAAGCCAATTGATTTGGCTTTTGTCTATGTGCTAGTCAATACTGCTCCTGTGATCCACTAATACACCCCTGTCTTTCCTCCTATAAGCCTCAGTTTACAGCACAAAAGTCATTTGATCCTTCCATTTCTCCATCTATAAAATAAGAGATGGCCACACTTCATACCCCCTTGGGAAGGCAGATTTATGGCTTAACCACACTAAAAATACCAAGCACTATTTAAACTTGCCTGACTTAAATTGGTATATTTTGCTGTATGGAATGACTTCAGGATCTGGAATACCATTCTTCTTATAAATTAGATGATGCATTCAGCAACTGTTTTTAATTGTTCTCCTTAATTAATCTTTCCATCTTAATCCAAAAAAAATGCCTTCCTGAAAAATGCTGAGAAGCTTTGTGCTCAGTAGAAAAAAGGTGAATCACCTACGTTCCAGAAAGCGTAACTGCATCCCTACAGGTTCAGGTAAATCTGCAGATCTGGCGAGACAAAAAGAAAAACTGATCCTCTATATTCAAGCTGTCTAACAGAACTTGTATCTTTACTCCAAACAGCAGCTACAAGATAAATAGATCACAGGACTACATAATTATTACAGCTAGAAGTTTCCAGCTTGCACCAACCAGAAAGAGACACCTTTGAGAGCTACGCTTAGGGTTTGCTGCCTGCAGAGCATGCACAGCTATGCAGTCTTAAATGACTCACTTTAACAAAGAGTTTGGTTATTGTTCTAAACAATATTGTTCTGTTAGGTTCTAAATTCACATAGAACAGCACACAGCATTTATGTAAGCCAACTCATTTGACATCTATCAGATTTAGACACTATTAACAGCAAAAAAATCTTACCTCTCCTACCCTTACATCAGCATACTTTGTGCTAAATACTCCACATAACTGACCACTGGATCCCTTGTGCAATGCCATCACTAGTTTGACACAACAGCTGAAGGTGTGATTCAAAACATATGGAATTTCAAAGTGAAATACAGAAGTTTAACCTTCTGTTCTGAAAATAACAATATCAAAACCCAGACAAAGCAAACTTTCTCAGAACCAGAAATATTCTAATGCTTATTTCACCTTTAGCATCCTGAGGGATAATACATAACTGACAAAATCTATAGCCTTAGAAATAAAAACCACATAACTGCAGTACAAAGGGTGTCACATAAGTGTGATGTTCTTCATTATGGCAGTCTGTCTATCTACTAGGAAATGAACTGGCAGTGTATCTGCCTACTAGTAAATGAACTCATAGTAAAGCAACCTACTCAGTAAAAAGCAATTAGATATTATTGGTGGCTAGCAGGAAGAAGTTTAAAAATTTGAAGAAGAGAAGATTGTTACTTGTATTAACTACCCCTCAAAGTGGGAATCAGTCAGGCTGTGCAAGTGAGCAACAGCCACCTGGTTACCAGCAACCCTTCAGTGCAACCAGGTGGCTGTTGCCTGGTTATTCATCCATTTTGGCATGTCACAGTAGAAACGTACAGCACACAGCATGTGCTGCAAAATTCAGATTGAAAATGCAGATGAGGTCTGATGTTGATGTAAGCCCTGAGCTCTTTATACAAAGAATACATATGCCTGGTACAACTGATCGGGATTCTCAAAGGGGTTTTATAGTGCACCCATTTTACCAGGGCAGATAAATACATCCGTATTAAAAAAGCCTGTTTGGAAACATAATCACCCCATCACTAAAAAAATAAAATATATAAGCAGGTCTGTGGTGCAAAATGCAAGTTTGATCCATGAAAGTCACTTTACATGAAGTTTTAAGAATTATACAGCAAGATACAACTCTTTCTCCTACCTCCCCTACCACTGCTATAGAGCACAATAGCTTATACAATAATTGGGTGTGAAGATTTTGCAGACAGCACTCATCATGCAGGTGAGTGAGCACGTAGCATAAAACGCAGTCCAAGAGAAAAATTAAGTTACTTTACGTTAGTATTTCAACATTTTGCAATGGTCACATGAACTAAGATATCACCCCCATCCTAGGGGTATAGAGGACCCAAAATGAACAGTGGCTTTTTGTTACTATCTTGAATAGCCTTTGGAAGGCAAATCACAGAAAACCATGGAATGAATTTAAATAAGAATAAGCATCTTTTTGTGACTATATTATATTTACACAAATAAAAAGGATCTTTGTAGTGAACTACACTTTCTGGTTGATCTAAAGGAAGACTACTATTGAGAAATTGCAACTGTATCTCTTTAGCAGGCGTAAGATTTCAGTGACACCAGCGCTGGTGAGGAAGAGCTGGACAGTGAGCCATGTGTAAGTACCTGAAAAGGTTTACTAAACATAGAAAATCTTACTTAAGGGATATCACTTAGCTGTTTAGCAACCAGGGGGTAGTTATTCAACTAAGGGGAACAGTGTTTGGCTGGTTGTTCTCAGTATTAGAAAAGATGCTCCATAGTGATTTTTAGCTTATAAAATCAGGGAAAAAAAATGCTTCAGTTGTGAAATAGCTATGCTCATAAATACTACGCTCAAAAATAAAAAATAAAAAAAAAACAACAAATAGACCGAGAGGAGGGCTGCAGCTTGAAATACTTGACTGCTAATATCTAGCATGCCATTCCAGGGAGTCCCAGGGTGGTTTTTAAGCCTCTGCCCATCCTCGTAAAGAAAGGCGGGTGGCAGGACTAATCAGTATCTTGCAACCCAGCTGTGACCTGGCAAATAAAGAAGTCAAGAAAATAAATCCCATCGATGATCTCTGTAATTTATCGGCAACATCTGGGACCAACTCCAAATGGGACGGAGCGGCACCGCGCGGGGCTGGCTCCCGCGCTCGGTGCTCTAAGCCTCTGCCCATCCTCGTAAAGAAAGGCGGGTGGCAGGACTAATCAGTATCTTGCAACCCAGCTGTGACCTGGCAAATAAAGAAGTCAAGAAAATAAATCCCATCGATGATCTCTGTAATTTATCGGCAACATCTGGGACCAACTCCAAATGGGACGGAGCGGCACCGCGCGGGGCTGGCTCCCGCGCTCGGTGCTCGCCTCAAGGAGGGCTCCGCGCTCCTCCTGCGTTTTCCGTAACGTGCACAACTCCGCGTTCCAGCGCGACGTAAACAGAGGGAAAGCTGCTTACTACGCTAGTAGGTCTGTGTAACAGTTCAGCTGCCTCTGTGTCAGAGGGGGCTATTGTCCGGGACGAGCCACCAGAGCTCACCGAGTGTTGGCGGTTTTAATAGGTGGTGTCAAAGAAAGAATCACAGCGAGCCTCCCCGATCACTTCGTAAGCCAAACCAACGGGCTTCAGAGCCCTGCACCGGGCAGAGTTGAACAAATAGGCAAGGAAGCGCGACTCCCACAAGCGACACTTTGTCTGGTTCCCACTGAAACAGCGACAAAACCTCCGACGCGCGAACAATGCCCG
>NW_009190750.1:0-20111 GCF_000690835.1 Fulmarus glacialis
AATAATAATAATAATAATACATTACCATCATTATTATTATTTCTTCTCCATAGGCAAATGCAATAGAGACATGTCATTCTAGATACAAAGTATTTGTTTTCGGAAGAGGAATAGCAGGACTCTGATGCATTTAGTAAAGGAGAGCAGATGTTCTTTTCCTCCTGCTTTTTGGGAGGGCAGGCAATTGCCCTCTTTCTTTTATCATCTCAAAAGACTGATTAAGAAACTTTCTACCTAAGTGGTTTTGGCAGTCATTGTCTTGGCTGGGACCATGTAATTATTATGCTTCTATAAATCTTTATAGTTCACTTATTATGTCCTGAGTGAGGTTGCTATCCTCTCTTTATTTGCGTTTATCCAAACTTACCTTGAAGGGGAACATAAGAAAAGAATGTTAACTTTACTTTAAACAGAACTGGCAAAAATATGATGAGAATTAATTAGTCCTTTTTTTGAAATCTATGAATGGCTTCCTAAATTCTCCTATTCCTTGATATATATTGTTTTAATCACTTGTAAATAAACATATGGTATATTTGTGCAATAACTACATTTAAAGGTTTTTGTAATGTTCCTGGTTACATATTTTCTGCTGCCTAATTATCTCCAGAGTTCTTTATGTGTCTCTATTATCCAACAGAAGAGGAGATTATACCAAGCTACTGCTTGTGCTGGTGGGATCAAACTCATTTCCACATACCTTTTGAGAGAGTCTGATATCTCAACTCTGATCAACTCTCAATAGCCAACATCTTCCTGCTGCATGTCCAAGTAGAATTATTGTCCTTGGGATGGCTTATTAAAAAGGCATATAGATGGGCCACTGAAGTTCTCAAATTTTCCCTAACAGTATCTCTATCTCTGTATGATTTTATAATTATCCCTCACTCAGGATTTCCTGGAATAAATTATTTGGGTCTCAATTAATTGCAGCAACTGAGAGTTGAAGCTATTAGCAAGCCTTTGGCAAATTGCTGGACATTAGTATTTATTACAGACACAGATGCATGAAAGGTGCAATCAATTTTGTCTTTGTTGGATTTCAACCTCAGTGAATTGTTCATTGATTTTGGAATTTGAGAGGATTCTAGGAAACTATTAAACAAATGAGCAATTTTGGGAACCATTTTATAACACATATGACAGTCTAGACAATAGATGTCATGCCATTTACAAAAAGGTCCTTTGTCTCACTTGGTGCCCACTATCTTCCACCTCATTACTTATTAGCCCACGGTAAATTGTGTTCTTTCGACAATTTCTCCCTTAGGTATAAATGAGAATAAAACAAACATGGAAACATCTCATATACAGTTTTTGTTTGGTCATCATTATTTTTCTTCCCATTAATACTCTTTATTATTTTTAAATTTTGCTTTTAATATTGTGTGGTGACTTACCTGGTGCATTAGAACTCCAGAAGTCAAATCAATTTTAAGATATCCTTTTCTTCCTCTTCCAATTTTGGGAATTGAGTTGTTTTCCCCTATGTCTCTGAAATATATGGAATTATTTGTCAAATTTTATGTATTTACACAGTTTACCCAAGGTACATTCTCTAAGCTTTGCGTGGGATATGTTGTTATAATTTTGGTAACAATGTGGAGATATACAGTTTTGCAGCAGCTTGAATTTCCAAAAAGCAAAACTCCTAGAAACAAACCCAAAACTCCCCAAAACAAAACTCCCAAAATGCATTGAAACAATGCATGAAACATTTAGGCATATAAACATCTTTTAGAAACCATCTTTCAGGTACTTTGAAAATGTGACTCTGTCACATTATTATTCATCAGACAGTTAGATTTGATTATATTCTATTCAATATTTGTTGTAGTATATCATTTAAAAGAGCATTATTTTTTTCTTCTGTGGCTGTTAAGGGTTTCATGGCCATGAAAGAGCGTGTGTATTACTCCACAAAATCTTTTTTGCAACAGGGTAGGAAAATAAGGAGGAATCTTTTAAAACAGGATTAATTTTTCCCTCCCAGGATGTAGAATTTCTACTCCCAAACTTTATGCTATCTTTTACTGGCAGCTGAGTGTATCTGCCTATCTCATCTGCAAAAATTATGTCTTCAAATGTAAATCTATGCATTTGTCCCAAGATAATGGTGCTTTTTTTTTTGCCTGTGCACTCATCTATATAAATTTTAACATTATTGTCTTTCGAGGGTGGTTTTTCAAATAGAAACTATCTAGAAACCAGCATAATTGAACTCCTTTTATATATTTTTTTAAGTTTGTGACATAAAATTTCTTCTTATGCCAACCATCATCTCATATATCTTTTATTTTCTTATGAGATGGTGTTTTTGTTTAAAAGTGAATTTTTGATAGCTTTTTCTTAAAACCAGTCCTTTTTGTTTGAACTAATACACTGAAATATAGGAGCATAGGCTGTCATTAATCTAAGTCTGTATTTGTTCAGATGCCGTAATGCCTTCTTATCAAACACAAAGTTATTGTCTTCACTGCTTCTTTTCCCTTTATTGCTAATCCAATTATAGAATTCTCACATTTAGACCAGCCATATTTTCAGTGATCGTATGTTAGCTGAGCATCCACTTTTCATTTCATTTTCTTAGCCCACTCCTTCTTCGGAGAAAAATCTGTCTCAGATAGAAAACATACCATCCTTACCTACCAATCACTCCCCACAGAACTTTATTTTTCCCCAATATTTTGGGAATTTTTTTACTAGCAGCTTTAAAAGTAACGTTTGAAAACATTTGCTATTTTAAATAGAATCAACATCCTTAGATTTAAATAAGCTGACATGTTCTTTTTGTCCCATGATAAAGATGGCAAATAAGTATTTTTATTCATGAGCTGTTCAAACACCACTCTGCAATAGGAATCTATTTTTCCCGTATGTGTCCAGTCCTAGATTAGCAGCAGAAATACATTGTTGGTTATAGAATAAGGATAACAAAAGCTATCACTGAACATCGCTTCCTATTATACTACTACATAACATTAACCGCAGTTACCTCTTGAGTCTGAATCCGCCTTGCTGACAGAAGTGATAAATCCCTACACTGTTTTCTTACCTACTTGTGCTGGTTTTGGCTGGGATAGAGTTAATTTTGTTCATAGTAGCTAGTATGGGGCTATGTTTTGGATTTGTGCCGAAAACAGTTGATAACACAGAGATGTTTTCCTCATGGCTGAGAAGTGCTTACATAGAGCCAAGGCCTTTTCAGCTTCTCATGCTCTACCGACTGAGAAGGCTGGAGATACACTAGAAGCGGGGGGGGGGCACAGCCAGGACAGCTGCCCCAAACTGGCCAATGGGATATTCCATACCATATGATGTCATGCTCAGTATATAAACTAGGGGAAAGCTGGCTGGGGGGGCACTGCTGGGCATCGGTTTGTTGGTGGTGAACAATAGTTTTTCATTTGCATCACTTGTCTTTCTTGGGTTTTATTTCAGTTATTAAACTGTTCTTATCTGCACCCATAAGTGTTTTCATTTTTAATCTTCTGATTCTCTCCCCCATCCCCCTGGTGGGGGAGTGAGCGAGCGGCTGTGTGGTGTTTGGCTGCCTGCCGGGTTAAATCACGACACTACTCTACATAAAACTGTTGTTGTAGACTCATGTACTGACACAGCTTGGTATAAATAATTTTTTTTTTTTAAAGAAAAGTTTTAGAATTGTAAGTGTCCTAGAAGGTCTTTAATGTTCCTCCTTAATTGTCTTTCCTCTTTTCCACTTGGTGGCTTGTCTTGGTTGCTTGTCTTGGTTTTTGCCTTTGCCTTTTGCTCCTTATAGAAGATGCCACTTTTATGTTTTCTGGTTGTGAACCTTCTGAGATATGACCTATTGCCAAGTCAGGAAAGATCCTATACTGGGGTCATTTATCTCTTTAGGGTTTTTTACCTCAAAGTATAATTTCAGCCTTTCAGAAATTTTTACCTATGAGCAAAGATCTGTGTCATTGTCTCTAGTTTTATCACAAGGCCAATACCTATATGGAACCACCAGCAATGGATTTTATTAGATTAGCTGAGCACTTCATTGACTGTTTTCTAATGTGAGGCAGGAAAAGTCTTGAAAAATAACTGATCCCTGCTCTTACAACACAACATTTCATATCCTAGTGGCTCTCATTAAGTGATTCATATTTTCACAGCAGTGGAGGCAGGTAATACTCCTTTAAACAAATCCTAGGTGATTGTATATTAAAAATTAGTTCTTCCCCCTTTCTTACAGTTTTCTTGACAGGATCTCAAATATTCACTTTCTGATAATTCCTTTTTTTATTTTAACTGAGAATCCTTTTAGATTTATATTGGATTTTGCCTGCTGTTATCCACATACTGCTTTTTAACAGAAAATAATATTTCTATTTACATCTGACCTAATTGCTTAATGCAGGTGATTTCCACCTTTGGATTTGGGATCTTTTTTTTTCATTTTTTTCCCGGGGAGCTGCGGCTCCTTTAGAGGTTTTTCAGATTTCTCTGTGGTTATACACATTTGTTTTCCTCAGTCACCTTCTGCAGAGCTCTGAGAAGCAGAGCCTGGACCCATGTGGCCTGTACAGGACAGAGGAACATCACTGGCTTAGTGTACCTGAGAGTTTATTTAAGCCGTTTCCAGCTTCAGCCAGTCTATCAGCAAGTGCTTCTACCTTTCCAGTTTTGTCAGTTCCTAGAAGGAGATCTGCACCTCTGGTGCCATTGATTTTGTTTGAGGTAAAGAATCTCTAATATCCATCTTCGTGACGGAAACTTTTCTGTTCAACGCCAAGATTCTTGTTGGTCGTGGTGTTAGTTTGTGATATCAAGCTGACCCTAGAGACTGCTCCAGTTCCTCCCTTCGCTGCCTAAAAGGAACAAGTATATGGGTTGGTTTTTTTGTTTTGGTTTTGGTTTCTTTTTCACTACATTGCTATACTTGGCCTCAGGGATCTCTGGAAAATTTTTAGTCGTGAGTCTCAGGTTTCCTAAGAACTAAACTGTGGATAGGGACACTCTTTTTCTCTGCCAAATCCAGGACCATGTTATCGTTTTCCTCCATAGCAGGGAGTAAAGAGGAAGTGGACCAGTGGACCAAGGTTATCTCTCTGAGGTTTAGATCCTTTCACTGAACGGAGAAACCTAATTTCACTCCAGATAAGTAAAATGACAGCTGATTTTAAAGTAATTTTGAGTGATTGTAAAAGGCCACCACAACACAACATTACTATTCCCGTGATATCATTTGAATCCTAAGAATTTTAGAGAAGAAATGGAACGAGGGAAGGGAAAATACTCTTGCTTCTTCTGGGAGAAGATGTACTCTACTTTTATATTCTCCAGGTAACGGCACAAACCAAGAAACCTGTTTCTGCTTCTTCTAGTCCTTCCATGGACTCTCTGAGGAAGGCTGTAAAACATCTCCTGTATCACATCTTTAAATCTTTTCAAAGTCTTTTCAAGGAAAGTGTGTGTGCCCTTTGACATTCCCTGGGCTATCCTTGTTTGAGGTACCTGCACAAATCAAGGAAAGTAAGAGATCATTAGCCCTGACAGGTCATGGGTCAGGTCCTGGTGGGAAGTCCTCTCCCCTGTTCCAAGGCTCACCAGCCACAACTTCAGCAGCCATCCTATTTTAATTCCTAGTCCTCAGCAAAGAAAGTGAGTCACACCAGTGCTAAGCCTGGGGGATGCACCAAAGGAGGGCTGTTCTGCTCAGACCTCCTGTATATCAAGACAAGTTTCAGTGAGCTCACTCAGGGAGAAAATGAGGACCAGTCCCTGGCCACACCTAATGCTGTTTGTTAAACAAGTGTGATCATCCCTGAATGAAAGGATGGAAATTGTTTTGCTTGAGGAAGAACAATATTGAATTCAACTGTGAAATACTACACACCAAATTGACTACAACACTCGCTACAGTTAAGTCTGAAGTTTAACTATATAACAGCTGTATTACAATCCAGGAGGGAATTTAGGAAGCCTTTTAAACAAGAAAGAACATAGTAGGCTTGGTATTGCTATAGTGTTCTCATACAAAGTAAAAATATCAATAAATAGAACCTGAGATTCAAAATTTATTTTCTCTTTAATTGTTTGCCTGCAGGAAAATATAAGGTATTTCTGTGTCTGAACTGGTGCAAGTCTATGTACTTCTACTTGTGTTCTGTCAATTTACAATGGCTGAAAATTTGGTCAAGCATTTTATTGACTTTCCAACAAAGAGGGAAAAAAATCAGCAATGCAATTAAATCCAGCTGCTGAAATAATAAGTCAGTCTGATTCAATCACTTAGAATTCAGAATCTGTAACTCCTGAATGACACAGCTAAGTCCAATAAAGCAAGAAATCAGCACCAGAGCTACTTAAGTAAACACGCTACACTTTTGGAACTTAATATATTTTGGTGTTATAAAGAAGAATATTAAATACATCTACTGAAACTTTCTTTATTTCATTGTTAAGTAAAGAACAAAGAAAAAAGAGAATAAAACATCTGTCAACTGATCTGATGCAGACTGAATTAATGGATAGAAACTTATACCTCCTCATGGCGGTAATTGTACCTTGGGTCCTGTTAGTTCTTAGAGGATTGATCAGATGATTAACTTATGGCTTAAATTGTGATCTTTGGCTTTACTGACAAATTTCAGTATTAAAAAAAAATCCTGACTCAGGACACCGGATGTGTGAAAATGGCTAAAGGTAATTTTGACAGTAAATAAGAAATACCATCTTGCTTTGACTTTTAATTTTTATTCACTTCTGTCCCTTCCCAGTGTGAATGTCTGCATCCGTATTTATTTGCATAATGGTGTTTCAAACCCCTGCTTTTTCAGAGAGCAACTATTACTGGAAGATCCAAGAGAGACTGAATTACCCAGTTTTCAGTAAGGAGCTCCCTCCCACTTCTCTCCAGTTCCCCCAGTTTTAGTTCCTTAATTATTTTCCTCCCCTTCACCTGTCCGTATCTGATCACCTTCCATTACTAATTGCTAGTGCCTGCCTCAGAGGAAAACTGTGCAACAGACTGTGGAAACTCTCCTCCTAAAGAAGTTCAGGACCTCAGAAGATAGGAGTGACAGCATATAGGAGATGATAGGCAGAGATAGCAGCCTTCATCCCCGACTTGGAACAAACCGACCTGTGTGTGGGACCAAAGCCACGTAATAACTGTTAGTATCCATGACTGTATGTGGTCTCTTTCCACCCCACACACAGGGAAGTGCCAGGATCCTCTCCTCCAGGTGAGGACACTGGGCTAGGGACTTGGCAGTTAGAGGCCTCAAGGGAAGCTGTGGCAGGCAAGTGTGTAGCTTACGGTTGAAGTCCTGGTTGTGGAGGTGGAAAGAGGTGGAAAGAAGCAGAGAACATAGGTGTTTTATTATTCAGAAAGACAAAGATGTAGGCAGATACATTCAAAGATGTAAGGAGATAAGGCTTTGGGAGATTCAGATTTGTAACTGAAAATTGTCCTCAAAAGAGCCCTTGGCATGGACAGTGGATGACTCACTTTTCCTTTTTTAAGTACATTTTCCTTTTTTTAAAAAAACAAACCAACCAAACAAACACTGCCTCCCCCCCCAACCATTTACTGAAGATAATGCTTAGAACTTCACCCTTTTCAGATGCCACCACCGCATTTTATCTCTGGAGATCTTGATGCATCCTTTGCCCCTCAGTACCTGTCTTCTTTTTCTATAGATGTGGAAATTCTTCACTCTTGTCCAAGGTTTTTCACAGAAGACAGTATGAAAGAGTAAAAAAATCTCTTGTTGCTGCTCTTTTTCTTGTTTCTATTCCTATATGCCCCAGAGGAGATTTGGAGTGGAGAAACTGAGCTTACAAAAAGACTCTTAATGAATGCCTTTCCCCAGAAGGCAAGAAAATAGGAAGAAAAAATTTTTTTAATAGAATTGAAAGGTTGTTAGAGGGCTAGAGTTTCTTTCACCATTAGAAGACTACTTCTAACAAAGGCTACATTTCCAAATTAATAAGGTAGCTACTAACCCAATCTTTCAAATTATTACCCCTCCAGATAAATATTGAGGAAATAAATAAGACTTTCTTCCCTCTCTGGGGAAGTCTGGAAGGAGGAGGTATTACAGAAAGTGTAGCATGGTAGGTACTTCAACCAGTCTTTTGTAGTTAGGACCATAATTTCACATGGGACGCAGCCTTACTCCCTGCCAGTTTCGCAAGACTGAACACTCTTCCTGAAGTGGCTATCTACATAGTTCTTATGTTGTATGACATATGCCAGGTATTTGCTTTGCTTTCCACGTAAAAGCTAGTTTCAACTGTATGTTAATTTTTGCTTCTCTACTTTCAATATTAAACCAAGGATGGAAGTTTAAAAGTCATTTACCATAAAATAGGATATAATATTTAGAAAAGTTATGGGTAAGTGTGACATATATTTCACTGCTTGAATATCTGCATCTCTTTCATTTGAAGAGAACACTTTTGTTCAATAAGAAATGCTTATGCTGATTCTCAGAAGAGACATGGCTATAAAAGTGTAATACTATTTGGGTCCTTCAAGATTTACTCTACCAATGATTTTCTCAGTACATTACAGAACTAGATACAGCTGTAATATAACGCAGATATGATCTGTGTTTAAATGAGAAAACCTGAACTGAGCAGCTTACCATATTCTATACCACAAACCATCTTACAAAACTAGAATCTCCTCTGAGCCAATCTTAGACAAGAGCAAGACATATAAATTTTGTACATCCTAACACCCTTCCCCCCTTGGGATTTGTCAAGAATCACTTTCTTCTCCTCCTGGGTGGAACACAGCAGCTATTTGACTGTGCACACAACAGTTTCAGAGGAGAAATGAAGATTAACACATTGTTCAGAATGAAAGGAAAGCTTTCATAAGGCTAATGTAAACACTCGACAGGGTTAAGACAATTTGGCTAATGCTGTACGCTTGTGAAAGGCTTTATTGCGTGTTTAATGGTGGCAAAACTATTGCTTTTATGTAAGTGACTGCCCTGTAACAAGCCAGAAAAAGTTCCCTTAACAGCATGACAGATAAACCTTGATTTTCCCATGGTTACTCTTGTTTTTACACAAACGTTATTCTATTGAATCAGTGGATATCTAGATGGCAAAACTGATGCACAAGGGAAGAATTAATCCCAAAAATATCTGAACATTTACCTAAGGGAAACATATTGCCTAAGATATACTGCTTGCCAAACTTCCTTTAGATCAGATCCTCTGCTAAAATAAAACAGCTCTCTAGGTTTTCCATTGGAAAACAACAAATCAATTTATCTTTGCTTAGTTTGTTAAAGTTGTTAAGATCACAAACTGAGGTGGTCAGGCTGCAGGCCCCTACTAAATACCATTTAGACAAATTACATATTCATCACGTTTGACACCACTTTCATAAATGTAATTATTCTGGTATTTATTAACTTAGTCTTCAATTTGCAGAAAAGTTCCATGCCAAATTTTGTGGTTACCTGTATGTGCAAAATAGGGCAGTCAGACAAGGTAAGTAACCTCATTCAGTTCAACAAGAAGTGCAAAGTTCTGCACTTGGGGATGAACAACCCCATGCACAAATATATGCTGGGGACCACCCAGCTGGAAAGTAGCTTCACAAAAAAGGACCTGGGGATCCTGGTGGACACCAAGTTGAACATGCAATGTGCCCTGGTGGCAAAGAAGGTGAATTGTATCCTGGGCTGCATTAGACAAAGTATTGCCAGCAGGTTGAGGGATGTGATCCTTGCCCTCTACTCAGCATTGATGAGGCCATACCTGGAGTACTGCATCCAGTTCTGGGCTCCCCAGTATAAGAAAGACATGGATGTACTGGAGAGACTCCAGCAAAGGGCCATGAAGATGATGAAGGGACTGGAGTATCTCTCCTACGAGGAAAGGTTGAGGGAGCTGGGGCTGTTCATCCTGGAGACGAGAAAGCTCAGGAGGATCTTATCAATGTATAAATACCTGAAGGGCGAGTGCAATGGTACAATGAGGACAGAGCCAGGCGCTTTTCAGTAGTGCCTGGTGATAGCACCAGAGGCAATGGGCACAAACTGAAGCACCGGAGGTTCCCTCTGAATGTCAGTGTCATGGTTTAACCCCAGCCAGCAACTAAGCCCCACACAGCTGCTCACTCACTCCCCCCCGGTGGGATGGGGGAGAGAATCAGAAGATTAAAAGTGAGAAAACTTGTGGGTTGGGATAAAGACAGTTTAATAGGTGAAGCAAAAGCTGCGCACGCAAGCAAAGCAAAACAAGGAATTCATTCGCTACTTCCCATTGGCAGGCAGGGGTTCAGCCATCTCCAGGAAAGCAGGGCTCCATCACGCCTAACGGTTACTTGGGAAGGCAAACACTATTAATGTGAAAGCCCCCCCGTACTACTTCTTTCCTGCAGCTTTTATTGTTGAGCACAACGTCACACGGTACGGAATATCCCTCTGGTCAGTTGGGGTCAGCTGTCCCAGCTGTGTCCCTTCCCAACTTCTTGTGCACCCCCAGCCTACTCGCTGGTGGGGTGGGGTGAGGAGCAGAAAAGGCCTTGACTCTGCGTAAGCACTGCTCAGCAATAACTAAAACATCTCTGTATTATCAACACTGTTTCCAGCACAAATCCAAAACACAGCCCCATGCTAGCTACTATGAAAAAAATTAACTCTATCCCAGCCAAAACCAGCACAGGTTTTGTGCTGATCAGCAAAAAAAAAGTCAGGAAACACTTTTTTGCTGTGAAGATGACCACACTCGCACAGGTTGCCCAGAGAGGTTGTGGAGTCTCCATTCTTGGAGATATCCAAAACCCAACCAGAAACGGTCCTGGGCCACCGGCTCTAGGTGGCCATGCTTGAGCAGCAGGTTTGGACCAGGTGACCTCCACAGGTCTCTTCCAACCTCAACCATTCTAGGATTCTGGGATTCTGTAATTGCACGCATAAGGATACATGAGGTTATATGTGCACTCTCTGTATCTATACAGAGGGTATTTCCATTTCTATACAGAGGAAATGTATAAACACAGAGCATTTTTCACAAAATACAATATAATGAACTGCAAAGGCATCTTAAGTTAAAACTGGACATAGTAACACTTACTGTGACAATACAGACTTCATTATTTAAGGTGGGTTTCATCTGACAGTTTTTCCCTGCTGTTTGAGGTTTGCTGTCTTGTGAAAATCTTATGAACTCATAACAGAACCCGTATATTCATCTGGTTTTATCTGCTAAGAATAATATCAAGATGACTGGGAAATAATGTACTGGTATGACAGAGACTGAGTACCTTGATACAGAGTTTGTGTTCTCTGATGCAGCAAGATAAATTACAGAGGTTTATTTCCACTTTAATACTTTTTCATGACAGCACAAACAAAGTGTGAAAATAAACAAATAACTAGATCAAACTGTTAATTATAAACTGCTTTCCCCCCTGGCTGAATTTGATACATTGTTGGCCCCTTATCTTCTACATTGACTTCATCATTACAGCTCAGTGCATATATTTTACATTTTGGGTGGAGGAGGAAAGTGTCCAAAAATGTTTTGCTTCCTTGCAATCTGTAGGAAATTTTTAAACCCAATATAATTTAAAATCTTTCTGCTGTATCTTCTTTCAAGCAGGAATAGCCTTTGCTATCTATGTTACTATGTGTGTTACTACCTTAACGTTACTATCTTCCTAAGTGTTTCGCTAATCAGTATGTTAAAATCATATGCATAATTTTAATTTTTAGCATAAAATCTTCTGCCATTGATTCTTCCTACATCACTTTTTTCCCCTCCAACTTGTGACACATGTACAATGTCATTGAAACTATTTCATTTTGGCTAGAATGTGACCCCAGCATTTTAGTGCAAATAAATGAGGAGAGGAGGAAAAGAAACAAGGTGAGCTTTAAAAGATGGGGCTGAATGTAAGAGAAAAAGTCATGAACTGAGAATTGGAGAGAGAAGTGGACAGGAAAGTGCAAGTGAAACAGCGCTGGCATTTGAAGTGGAGTGTAATCGCAGGCAGATCCAGAAGTGCCAGGGTAACCAGCGCACGGCAGGTACAGTCCCGCTAGGAGACTCTGCACTGTGGCTTCCAGGTTTGACTGCAGGAGTACCAGCAGAACACGTACAGACCGGTAATCACTTTCAGTGGCTTCATTGTTTATGACTCATCTGAGAAAGGATGAGCAGCATCTGAAGGTAACCACAAAATGAACATCTTAAAGTCATGACAGGCTGGCTTGTGTCATTTGTCCTCTTTGTTACCATCTGTCATGTGTGTAGATTAATGTAAGGTTATTTCCCACTCTTGTTGCAGTCTTTTGCTATGATAATAAAGTATGAGAATTTGAATGTCTAGCATGTCCTTGGAGTACAGGAGCATTTGACATTTTCCATTTTAGTACCTAGCTCTGCCTTCCCCAGAAATAAGTATGGCTGTAAATGTTGAAGAGTGGAATGAGTCGCCAACCAAAATTAAGAATATTACAAAGGTCAAGGTAATTTACCACTACTATTCTCAGTGTACCATATTCTAGTCACTAAACACCATCATGAAGTCTGCAGTAAAAACAAGGCAAGAGCACCCAGGCTTTTAAGCTGATTTGGTTTTTGTTGCTTTGGTGGTTTTTTTCAGATAAGATAGTGGCAATAGTAACAAACATGAAAAAAAGCCACTTTCTTTACCATACACAGATACTAGTTGAATGGTCTTTGTGCTACAAAATAGCTTCCATTTATTTTGCATCTGAAATGACTTTCAGAAAGAGAACAAGACTGAATATGGTCCATGGAAAACAAAAGTTATAAGACCCAAGACTAATAAACCAAAACTGTTCTTCATAGTGCTTCATTTTAATATTGTGTGGCTTTTTCCTGTCTTTGTCTCATACACATCAAAATGGAAAATCAACTGTAACAACATCATTCTAAAGAGAAATGGAAATACGACATTTGTCAATCCAGCCCAAAATGGTTGCAAAGAATTTATGCATGTTCTCATAAAACACAGCTGTGATATTGCTGTAATTTGAGCCGAATACAAACTGTAATTTTAATGACAAAATGCTTCTGTTGTGTAAAGCTTGCACAAAAACATGATTATGTCTAATGTTTTGATCTTATCAAAATGGAGAAAACTGCTAGTCGACCCTGGACATACGCTTCTATTATTAAATCTAATCTATTTGCACATCAGTTGCACTTCTGTTAGTTCACTGAGCATTGCAAAAATATAGGCCCTGAACTATTTGGGACAGATTCTGTTAGAAGAGGAAGTAATTGATCAGCACATAGGACTGGGGAAAGCCCTTAAGTAAAAGCATTTCATTGCTTTTTAAAAAAAAAAAGCCCGATGTAGGCAGGACACGCATCACTGGTGCTGCTCCTTTGAAATTTTCTTGAACAAGAGTTCATGGCTATCATCTCCAGTTTGGCATGCTGTGATCTCAGATTGCACAGAAAATAGGAAAATAACGTCAGCCTATCCATCCTTTACAATTAGCTTGCCAGACTTTTTCCATACTAAAATATCTGTGCCAAACTGACTTTCTTAAAGAAAAATAGCTAGGTTTGAAGAGAGCCTTAAGAAAAATGGTACCATTCTGAGCTGTGTTTACAAATAGTTTTTTAAAGTGTTTTTTTTACTTATTTTTATTGAAAAAAGAAACATAATTGTAGACTATAATTATCCTTTTAATTTAGCAAAATGCTAATGAAGATATAGTAAGTAGTTGAATTTTGGTGGGATCTGTAGTTATAAAATGGCATATATGTTTTGGATACTTTTTTGACTATTTTGAAATCATGCAGGTTCAGTTGCAACTTTTTTAACACACCCATCTTTATAAGAGTTTATTTTATTGAGTTATGTCAAAATTTGAGTGAAAGAATTAAAAATGTTGCAGCATTGTTAAAATATATTTTATTTTGTTGTGGTCTGTTTTGCTATAAAGAAAATATATCTTGTGTTGTCTAGATTAACTTTACTGTAAAGAAGAAGTGTTATCAAAAGAGGTAGTGGTTATGGGTGAGAAAATAAACACAAAAGGAAGCCTAAAACCAATTCAACAGCAGATTGCTCTACCGGTCAGACATAAAACATATTTTTAGAGACAGTGTTTAGTTTTGTGCTTCATTTTTCCTGCGTTCTTTTCTCCTTCCTCTGGCTGAAACGTACCTTGCTTTGGGGACTACTTGACATCCTTTTGTTGGTTAACAAATGTAATTTTTATCTCACAGACGCAGGATCAGGGCTTCTGAAGGCAGACCCCATTGGACTGGTTAGTAACCAAAAACCAAAGTGAGTGTAATTATTTGTATCGTTGATTATTCATTGATTTTAGGATCTGCAATGTCTTTATATATAGATTTATTTTTCATTAATTGAATATCATTTGCTTAAATGGAATGATATTTAGAAAAAAAAAAGGATGAATCAATAAATCAGCATGAAGTTTTAGGTTAAAGGCATTTCCCCTTGTTCCTCTAGACTTGGCCAGGAGACATGTTTCTTTAAAGGCTTAACACATCCTCACACTGCAGGAATCCTTATCTTATAACATTAATAATCCTAATATTACCCAGCTGGATGGGTTTCTCTGCAACAAGAGCCCTCAAGTAATTTGCAGAGGTGGAGGTTTTCAAGGATACCCTTAGAAATCTTTAGAAAAGTGGAAAGGAACACACTATCAATCCTTCTTTCTAAAGTCCTGAAATGTCCGTCTGCTCTACTATCTTCTGGAAGATAAACCAGGTTCTGCTATGGGGGCAGAGAAGACACCTGGAGCTAGTCTGGACTTTGTGCTTCACTAACCCATTGCATTTCAATGACCTTTGGCATTTTGTAACCAGCAAAGGGAAGCCAAGGCAGCTCTGGTGCTTCCTGAAGGTCTTGTCCTGGAGATCCCCTAGTATCATGCAGCACAGCTGGGTTTTGAGGTAATCAGAACTTTAGCTGAACTCAGATTTACTATATTCAAGTAAAAAATTCTTCACAGTGATAGTGGTCAAAACCTGGACAGACTGTGCAGGGAGGCAGTGGAATCTCCATTGTTGGAAACACTTAAAAAAACTTGGACAAGGCCCTGAGCAACCTCATGCAATTTCAAAGCTAGCTCTGCACTGAGCAGAGAATTAGACCTGACGGTCTCCTACAGTTCATCCAAAGCTATGCAATTCTAGGAGTTAGGTCTTGCAAACCCTGAGAGAAATCTTAGATGGGTATGTGAGGGGAATTATACAGAAGGGAGCCAGTCTTGATTCATCTGGCATTCCCTTGTACACCAAGATGACATATTCTACGCTTGATGAAGGCTTCAGTATCTACTGACTTACAAGCTACTATAAAGCCATTAAAATACTATTCATTACTATTATCAGCTCAGCTTTCATTACCCAGTAATTGTCTGTTAGCAATTCTTTGTTTAACCTGTTGTTTTGGGGGGCAACCAATAAAGAACTAACAAAATTTAGGAGATTCAAAAATTTAAGTAGTAACAGGATTTCAGTTAGCTTCAGAAAGGATCACAGAGTGGCAATTCTTCTTTCTCAGTATCCTTTGATAAATACTGTGCTAGATTCTTTTATACGAATCTCCTGATTTGCACCTAGTATGGAATGAATGTTTTTTGCTTATGACAAGATTGGACTTTGCTGGAGTAATGAAGAGGTCATATTTCTTTTTCTGAAAGGAGGACAGATCATGATATAGATTTTTAATTTTTTATTTTATTTTATTTTTACACCTTTATATTATCAAATAAAAGTAGAAAAAAATTTAAAAATATATATTTCTGGTATTTTCCTATAGCTCAGATGTTCAAATATGGTAACTGTATTTCTGAAGTCAGTATATATCATTTTCTGTTTAAGATGCACAGAGGATCTGTGAGATAAGTATTCATAAATGGATTTTTCATTTCTTTTATTTGAAATCCTGATAGGCTTTTATTTTTTTTGACAGGCTTGCTAAGGGCTTTTTGGGTGCTAAAAAAAAAAGAAAATTCTAACTTTTAATATCATCCATACTTACTGAAGGTTTCCATAATCTGCAGTTTTTCTGCCTAGAATGTGCTGTGCTTATCATAATAGCACTGTGATATTTAAGAATGTTATCCTTGCCAACTTGTGGATGAGCCTTGCTAAAAATGATTTCTTTGTTTTGCTGACACAAAAGGAAAAGAGAGGAAATTGTAAGAGGCTGGGGAAGGAGTGGTAGAGTCTGGTGAGGCAGGACATGTTTCAATAACCTCTTTGCCATTTTAAGAGGATCTCCTTTGCTGCTGCAATGTGTGTCTTGGAAGGATGTAGGGAGCAATCTAATCTAGATGTATTGCTAAAAGATGTGGTTAAAGCAGCCCGGAAAGCAGGACTGCACACTGCAAGAAGAGCATACTGCACAGAGGGGAAAGGCTTGCCTTCTCTTATGAGGAGGGTGTGGGAGCTCAGTGAGAAGGGGACCCTCCCTAGTCCCCCTTTACTTTAACTGCATCTCGCTGTCCACAAAGACAGCAAATCACAGTATTTGTTGTATTGTCTCTCCCCTACAAACCTCGACACTGAGAATAGGAGTAATTTCATCTAATTAGTTGTCTGAAAGTTCCCATTTTAATCAAAGTAAGTTATTACTTACTACCAATGATTGAGAGAGCCTAGAGGAATGAAAGAGAGGGACCTCCATAGTGCAATTATTCCCATCCTCTAGGGACCAATTCAGACCACATAACACAAACATCTCTCTTAAAATGGGATGAATAGGTCTCCAGAGATGCCCCTCTTTCTCTCCACTGACTGTAAAGAAAGCAGTAGACACCTAGCACTGATGAGAGAGAGGCAGTAGATGCCTAGACAGATTTAGGTAAAATTAATTCCCTTCTGAATTTCTCATATTATTGACACTGTCAAATACAGTCAGGATAATGAAATGGAATTCATCTATTACTTTAATTTACAGATGAAGAAGAAATGTTGTCTCCAATACTACTCTTAAAGGTGAGAATATGTGCTGTAGAACTTCATTTGTCTATAAAAAATACAAATAAAGTACAATGCAAATAATTGCTAAGGTAAGAATAACATAATTTAAAGTACAACAGAAGCTTGTGCATTGATCTGGGATTCATGAGAGCTAAAGTAAGTTGTTTTACTTCTCTTTGTTTCAGCTTCTCTTTACTTAACAATAAGGTTTTAGCTATCTAGAAGCAGAATTGGTACCAAAAAGAGCAATAGGGATGATCAAAGATTTGGAATAGCTTACGTACTAGAAGAGATTATAATGACCAGTACTCTCCAATGTGAGGGACAAATATGAAGGAGAATAAAATAATGACAAACATTGAAAACTGAGAAGTGAGCAACTACACATTGCTTCCTGTGATTAAATGACTTGGAGAAATAGAATGAGATCATTAGGGAAAAAGTTTGAAACAGAAAAAGGGAATACTGCTTAATTCCATTTTGTTTGAAACAGTAGACCTCTTTGCAACAGGATGTTTCGGGTGACAGAAGTTTATATGGACTCTAAAAGTATTTAGATCTATCAAAGTCTATCAGATATAGTCTCCTCCACAAGAAGTCCCTGAATGGCTCATTGCCAAAAGCTTTCATGATATTTCTGGCAATATCACAGTATGGTTTTCCTATTCATGTATACTTTCCTAAGATCCTCTACAGAGAAAAGTTGCTCAGCCAATTGCAGATTTACTTGGTTTGATTCAGAATAATTGCTCAGACATCCATAGAGCATTCTAGATCCTCAAATGTAAAGGTCCATAACATTTTGAGTGTGTTATAATTACAAACTTAAATGACTAGCTTTATTCACTGAAGCTGAGAAAATGTTTTAAAGACAAGTCGTGTTCCACTGGTATCAGGCAATTGACTATGGCTCGCAGTGATATAATGTCATTGTTTTCTCTTTATTTTTGTTTATTTTCAAAATCATATTTTCAGAAGAGTCTTCAGTTTTTTTGAAATCAGGCAACTTTTAGATACATACCCTACAAGACAGTATCTTCACTTACTGTTTTGTCATGACTGTTTATTCTTCCTTACTGTTTTATTTTTCATAAATAATGTCAGTTCACCTCCCTGCCAACATCCTGTTAAAAACTTAATTTGACAACTATGCTACTAGCATGCTGGAATCATGATAACTGTG
Source organism: Fulmarus glacialis (assembly GCF_000690835.1). Taxonomy (NCBI): domain Eukaryota; kingdom Metazoa; phylum Chordata; class Aves; order Procellariiformes; family Procellariidae; genus Fulmarus; species Fulmarus glacialis. Next base: position 18,134 of record NW_009190750.1, read on the forward strand.
ATATACTTAATGCCTGACTATGGCCCCATCACAAAAAGGACAACTCTCTTTCAGGTTTCCAATATACTATCAATGTGGAAGAAAAATCCTGGAAGACATTACTGCAATGGACTTGCAAAACTTTTTTCTTGATCTTTCACAGCTCTCATTGAAATCAAGCTTCCTTCAGCTTCAAATTATGGATCAGTAGTTCAATACTAAATATTTTTATATTGCATGATGTGTGGGAACACTAGCAACAGTGACAGATCACAATTATAGTTCAAAAATTCCTTTGGGGCCATGACCAATTGATTTTATGCTACTTATTATGTTTGGGGTATCCTTCCTACCACTGTAACCACAGAAAGTGGCAATTTTCAATTTGGCAGTTCAGAACCAATTGGTTGTTTTTCTCCTGTAATTGAATGTGGTCATCCCTAAAACCTCCAACCGATTTCACAAGCTCCTCTTTTATGTGGATGTGGGCTTGATTTTTTAAATAAACTTGCTTTCATTTAAAAAATGTACAAAACAAACCTGCAATTTCTTCCATGTTGATGCTGATGGACTTGGGGGATTTCAACTGCCCTCTCAAAGCTTTTCACATGGAAACAAAATTTCCCTTTGATCTCTTGTTTTAACTACTGGCAATTGCTGTAATATCATAGGTATCTCTGCAAAACATATTAGTAAATCAAATGTAAAAATCAAATGTAAATATCTTCTATGTCAACATCTGCAATTTTTTCTGAAATAATCACTCCAGGTTCTCTTAATGTGACCGGAGAGAAGTAGCCATGCCAGAGCTTGACTCACGGGCATCTAAATAAATCAGAGGTATTGACTCCAAAGTTCCTCTACTTCTCTCTCTTTTCTCTAAAGAAACTCTCACCTGGATCAGATTTTTCTTTTGTAGTCATTCAAAGTCAGGTGACATGAATCCCACTTTTAAAATTGCAACAGCTATATCAAAACCAAACATTCAGATCTCAGCTGCTATGTGTACTTACAGGTGCTAGTTTATTTGGTATGAGCACTACAGTGTATGAGCAGTTTGGTATAAGTCCCCCGAGCAGTAGTTACCAGATGCTTAGCGTACAATAAATCCTTCATTTGTGAAACTGGAAATTCCTCTCATCCTTCTTCCTAGTCTGGAACTCTCCCAAATCCTGGGTATCATTAGCAATAATACAGCTCTGTTTGAAACAATCTCCTCCTTGTCTAACTTACAGCAAGCATGTTCTTCACTGACCAGAGATGGTTTTAGCGACTAAAAAGCTGATCTGTTGTTTTGTTTTGTATAATACACAAAGAACCCTAGAATCTGCTCCGTCCTTCCAAAATGTTGAAGCATGGGGAAAAACCAGCATTTTACTTGCCCTTACTGGTCAGATAGCTACACCCAGGATCACACTGACTGCTCCTGTAGGGTGTATGCTAACATTTAACATATTCCTGTGAATATTTTGTCTTCCCATTTTTTAACATGGTGATAATCAGAACAAATTGATTTTGTTTCTCAGATTGCTAAAATCCTCCCAACACTTTCTTCAGCACCAGTGCTGAATAAATCATTGTAATGTTCCCCTGAAGTGAATTGAAAATTAATTTACACAGCTAAGATGATCCTCCTAATAACAGGGTACATGGAATAGGGAAATTGGAAATCATTACCCAGCAAACATTATCTGCATTATTTTTGTAGCTGCTTTAGATTGCATTGTAATAGAAAATTAGGAGACTGGTTGAGAAGAAGTTTAAGAGGGTCCCCTGAAGATCTTTTGCTTTAAAATTGATTCTTTAAGAAAGCATTAAAAAGCTATTGGAATTGATTGCCTGCTAATATAAAGGAAAAACTCTTTGCCACCATTTGTGTTAAAAAAGAGCATCTTCATTCATGCATGTTATTAAAACTACTGGCCTGAAAGCCCCTGTAGAAAGATAAAGGATATGGATGGGATATTAAAACAGCAATCTTTACTTTATCTGGGATTTA
>NW_009190750.1:20174-33844 GCF_000690835.1 Fulmarus glacialis
AAATAAGGGATTTACAATTAAAATACTATAGAACAGACGTGTCTTTAGTAAACAGTGAACCAGGAATTCTTGATTAATCTTCCAAGCATGAGGTATACCCCTGCAAAGAATAAATCCTGCATTTACAGTTTTCTTTATTGCCTAGTTTGCTATGCAGCAGCAATAAAAGTCAGAGCTGATAACACCCCTGATTAGCTCCAGTAACTTTCACTGCTGTGGGGTAATGGTGAATCAGATCTTAGCCAGCAATGAAATGGGATCCACCATACCTTGTTTACAAAGACTCAACTGAGTGACCTTTGGAAGATGCTGCTGTATGTAACACATTTATAATATTTAAAAATTACATGGAAATATAATTTCCTTTCCTGACTTTGAACTGCTCAAAGCTTTTCATGGTTTTCTGATTTTTAACACGTTTGGAACAAATTTCCCTTGTCTCTTTTGATTTGGGATAACAGGAAACATTAAAGAGCAATGAACATTGTGGAGGAAAAATCTGAATAATGATCCTATTAGAAAAAACAAATGGTATGAGCTTTAATGCAGCAATTTACATGGGTGTGTTCTTCAGTTTTCCTTTGCTTTTTAAAAAAAAAAGTGCAAGAGGGAACACCATCTTGGGAACTTTGCCCAACACAGCAATCAAGGTGAAATCTCCTTAGGTAAAGTTGCAAAGAAATGCAAGTTCATGAAAATTTATTTCAATTGCAGATTCAGAGAGAAAAGGGATAGAAACAGAAGAGTGACAGACCAGATTAGCAGCCAGTATGGAGATTAAAAAGAAATAGCCCTGTCAGGAAAGTGACAAGCCAGACACAGCGGAAGGGTACCTAGGTGATAATAGCAGCCAATGTTTATTTATTTTGGATCTTAAATGTCAAACAGTAGGAAAATAGTTTCAGAAAATGAAAAAAAATAGTTGGCAGAAAACAGGGATGAATTAGCTTACACGGAAAGGAAGGGTGATAAAAAATAAATAAGGATAGTGCCTATGATTAGGACATGATACAAGGACAGTAAAGCTTTTTCCAACATTTTATACCTTTATGATGGGAAGGAAGATTATTTTGTAACTCAGCCTATGAACCAACACTAATTCTTGGACTGAGTAGAGCTGAAGAGGAAAATGGAAAGACTGCAGAGAATTAAAGGATAGAAGTTTCTGTAAAGAGAGATAACATTCTTGGGAATCCCTGGTTCAACCTTTATGCATATCAGGTCTGGTGCCTGGAAAATAAGATGTAATGCAAACCTACAAGAATTTTATCATGTGGCTCAGAATTCAGTAGATAATTTAGTTTGTTAGACAAACAGCAGGAACTTCTCTCCCCAGGAAAATTCTGGAATTGTGGTCTCTGGCTTTGCCAATCAGTCTAGAAAGTCCTCACATCTTTGCATGAAATAGTATATTCTGAAAACATTAGATTAATTTAATAAAGGGTGATTGTAGTGATGAACTAAATATGATGCATTTTACATGTCATAATACAATTGCCTTTGCTGAAATGACAAATATTGATATTAAACGGGCAAAAATCCATATGCTCTATGAATCATTTTCATTTTTTTCACACCAAGCTTTCCTGGCAGAAAGCACAACTATGCCAATAAGCGTTTCACCACTTCTACTAATTACACCATTTTTGCGTGTTTATATTTCTTGGAATGTACGTTTTTAGGAAAAAATGTAATTCAAAAACTCTTTCTTGTGAGGAAAAATAAATGTTTTTAAAAAGGAACTGGTAAAAAGAAGATGTTAAAACTTGGGAGGATGCATTGGAAACTGGAAAAACTTTTATTTACAAGGATTCCTGGGTGATGAAAGCTATATTAGAAAGATCAAAAAGGTATACATACAATTCTGAACATACTTACAATAAAGCTTCTTAGAAGTTCACCTTCAATTACTTATTGAAAGCATTGTGACTGTCAATGATTCAAGGATTTAACTGCTTGTATCTACCATCAGTAGCCTAAGTTTCATTGATGTACAAACACAAGTTACCTACAGGCTTCACCTTGTGGTGTGTTTGCCGTTCAGAAGTTTGGAGGCAGAGGAGGAGGATGATAATGAAGAAAAAGCACAAGACGTTTTCTGAGAGCAACCAAACTAAGAGGAAAAGCTAGGCAGATATGATGAGATAGGATGAGAAGCTTAACATGTTGTGTTTCTCAAAAAAAAATCCTTAACCTTTTACATTTTACGTCTTAAAGCCTGTTGTTAAAGATTTGATAATTTCAGTATTGTGTTGATTTATCTACGTGTGCTGATTAGAGTTGAGCTCAAAAAAACCCTGCACAGGAAGACAGCTACATGCATAAGTGGTCACTAGGTAAGCTGGGATTTAGATTTATAGCATTTTTGCTACTCTCTAGCAACAGTCTGAGTGCTAGCTCTCACTCTGCAGTAAAAGAGAGTCAGCTTATCCCTCACTGAAAAAGAAAAACACCTACATTTACCATGGCATAAGAACAGGCAGTTTTTACAGAGTAGCTGGTATCATAAATTCAAACTATAACTTACACCTCATTAATCTGTTGAACGACTGGGAGTCCTGTACGATAAGCACTGCACAAACACACAGGGATAAATATTCTTTGTCAGAAAGAACAAAGAAAACAAAGGATGAGTTAGAAATGATCATAGAATCATAGAAATTAGATGACTTGCTCAAGGACGTATGTAAAGACATGAAGTTGCAGACCTGGAACTTGAATATTTATCCTTGAAATTCCAGTCATAAGACCATCCTCCCTTACCTCAGTAGTACAAATCCTCTTCTGCAAATAGAATGTGCATTTAAAATTTACCTATGTTCTTTCACTTCAGCATTGCTATAATTTCCTGGAGTCACATCCCTGCCTAAATCTGAAAAAGAAATGCTGGATAAGAACCCGTTCAGTATACTCACCGAAGGGTCACTGTAAAATCCCACACTTGCAGGATTTTACCTTGTCCTGCTGCCTGAGGAGATCCAGGCAGCTTCTTGGCCAAGTCCCAGAGGGACAACTTACCTTAAGGACTGCTTGGGAATGGGAAATGTTTGGGCCGCTCATATTTGTTTAAAGTGACAACTCTTGCTTTGTCAGCTGCTAACCGTAACGGTTATGCTGAAACAGTTAAACAGGAAGGTGTGCTTTTTGCCATGACCCTGAAATAGATGCTGCACCGAGAAAAAAGCTGGTCACCCAGTGCTACACCTGCAGACGCACCTTAGAGCTATAGCAGGTTATTCACAAGACCTCATGAGGCATGCCCTTCCCTCCTCCCTCTCTGCTCCCATGTCAGCAACCAATGCTGTTTTGGCCTCTCTGAGCCACCCTCCTGAGCAACAGAAGCAGCGGGGAGGGTGCTTGTGCCTGCACCCTCCAGGAACGCTTTGCTGAGGAGGATTCAGGACTTTCACCCCTAGGTCCTAACCCTTGCTCTCACTCTTATCGGCATGCACGTTTCCCTGATGTGTAGTTGGTTAGCATTTTGGAGAGCCGTGCCAAAATAATTAGGAAATTGCAGTAAGTTGTCAAAAATGCAAATCAACTAAAATAAAATCATGCACACCCATCACTGATGCATCATGTTTTGGGGTGGTCTTTTTTTTTGAGGGGGGAGGGATGTTAAGCTGGGCCAATGCATAGATATACAGCATGGGGAATTGCTCTATTACGTGTTGGGGAAAACTACTGTAAAATCCAAATAATTACCCTTAAAAACCCCTACATTAACAAATTACTTTTATGACAGTGATCTGTGATACATTTCTGTTATGTCATAGATTATGAAAGTGATTTTACAGATTTCTCCTCCTTTTCCTGTGTCGTATTATTCTTGTGGCTTCCTTGATTTAGAGATGGATCTGGGTCTTGCAAAATTATAGTAAAAAGTCATCATTCTACTTTTCTCCTTTTCTGCTTAGTGTGTTTAAACAGCCCTCTTGCTAGCAGCCTCTATTTTTATTGAAAACTTGCATCAAAGCATAATTCCAGGCACATATTGGACATTCTATAGCAACTTTGCATTGCAATTACAAAGCAGATCAGCATCCCCTTGTAATTAAAATAATAACATAGCACTGCCTCTTGCTAGTTCCTAATGCCTATCTCTCTTTTGCTTATTTTTTCCCTTCAGTTACCACAGTGAACAGCTGTGGTCATATATATGATACACCTGGCAGCTTCAAATGTCCAGATGCCAAGCTTATCTTTCCAGTATTGGCATTCATTTATTAATTTAGCTTTATTTGAACTGGGGATTTTGCTAGAAAAAATGTTCCAAGTGACAATTGTCAGAGAGGGGAGATGCTTAGCAGGAATAATTAACCTCCCATTTGAAATTTATTTTGAGTGGTCAGAGGTATCATAATTAAAAGGGCAAGTGAATTATGGGACTAAAGGAATCTTTGCCTATTTGGAATTCATTAATGAAGGCTTTAATAGTTAATGTGGAACATTTAGGTAAATCTTCAAACTGAGTTTTGCATACACTTCCCTTGGCAAATGGTAAGGCCCCTGATCCCATCTCCACTGATGGCTAATAGACAAGAATAGGTTAAAAAGTAATAAGATTTGCTTTTCTGGAGCACTCAATTCCATCTAAAAGTGCCGGAAGGTACCCTCATGACACCTTCACAAGACAGACTGTATCATTTTCCCCCCAATTTGCTGCAAAATAAATTGAGGATCAAAGAGGTTAAACTACTTGCCCATGGATTCATACAAAGCCTGGGGCACAGCCGGGATTAGAATACAAACTTCTTCACTCCCACCCTATGTTTTGCCACAAGACCATTCAACACTTGTAACTCAGCCATGGAGAAAATACTACAGTAAAGTGGTTTGGTTTTTTCCATCTCACAGTATGAGCAAGGAAGCTCTTGAGCCAAAGAAATGACAGTATTTTATAAGGAAGGGATGCAAATCTTAAATGTTTCTGAAATTCTTCAGCTCTGGGACTATCAAGTACTGCTCATTTATAGATCACATAAAATTCTATATACTGGATGATTAAATAATTGAAGAATTCATAAACTCCAAGGGTAAAGTTCACACTGTTTAGGATGGCAATCAAAGTCTATGCCTGAATTATTGCAAAAGTGAAACATTAAGTCTAAAAACATTAGTGTCTTTGCAGTATTTTTTACCTCTGGCCTATCAGTCTCTGATATTTCCCTTCAAGAAGTCCTAATATTTTTTTTAGTTCACTCCCTTATTTAAATTATGTAAGGTCCCCTCTGTGAATTATGGTATTGCATCCCTCTCCTTGTCAAGGTAGAAGAGGGGCCATGCACATCATCTTACTCAAATGGCATAAGGAAATTGTTTTGTGGTTTGTTTTTTTTTTAAATGTGCCACCTAAATCAATGTCAGGATCCAAGTCTACACAGCATGTATACAGTATGCTTCAGATTTCCAAACTGCAATAAAATCTAACCTTCTCTCGAAAAAAGAAAAAGCCCTAGTCTTTCTTTTCTTTAGAAAGTCGACATTTTATGAGAAAATGTGATGCCATCAAATGCATTTCACAAATTCAACTTATGTCCCCATCATTTGCTTGTATGCTTTATCTGAACCACAATTCTGTACTGCCTAATTTTTGTATTGCCAAAATATTTTGTAGATTCAAATTGCTAAAATTGTTGTTTATACTTTCTTTAGTTGGTTTTATAGTTATTATCAGCTTCAAATTTTAATGTAAGCTTTTTTCTTATACCACGGAATTGCACATGTAAAAGTCTTGCTGGAAAGTTCAACATCTCATTACCATTCTTAGCATAAAGCAACACAAAATCAGTAAATTCTCTTATTTATATTTAAAACCAGTTCTACCTACTGCTAGCCAAATGTTTTAGCTTAATTTATGTTCTTTCAGGGTGTTTGAAGTCATCTGATTTGAGCTTCTCTGTAATTTGTTTAGTTACAAATAGTATTTTTTTAAGTGTTTGTAAATTGTCTTGTCCCAGACTCACCCTTTCCAAAGGGTTCACTTTGTACAAATCTTTGTAAGAGGCAGGTACCAAACAGAAATCAACCTTTTGTTTCCATTTGTATCTCACCGATTTTGGGACTGCCTGGAGACCAGTTTCTTTCATAAGGTATGGAAAACAATAGACCTACCTTAATCTTTACCTACCTGTATAGGACACATTATAATCAGTTATGCCTGATTTTCCCCGGAAATACTCATGACAGTCTCCAGGATTGCAGCAGGACGTAATATAGGCAATTCAGAGGAACCCCCCTCTTCCTGGGAGCTTTCCCATGTCGGGGAATCAGAATTCACCTAAAAAAGCTACAGGCAGTACAGAATTAGGCAGTGAAGTGAATATTACACGTTTTCGTTTAAAGTGCAATTTAAACAAGAATTTTGGTGTTTCTCCAGTGTGTTCCTTTCTTAGTAGTTATTCTGAGTTACTCCAGCTGCATGCTATGAAGGTATGGCACTAACCCACAAACTGAGAACTTAATCTAGACACATACTTCCAGACTTTCTGTTCCACTTATTTGTCATTTTAGGGCATGGAGTAACTCTAAAATCATGAACCATAGTGGAGAGAAGATTTTCTTCAGGCAAATATTGACCTACTCATCAGATCTCAATAACGTGCAAGTCTTCAGAATAGAACAAAAGGCTTTAAAATAAATCTAAGGGGAGGGAGAAAGAATTAAAGGCGTAAAATGTCATAAAACATGGCAGAACTTTACCAAACAGTTTATGTTAAATTAATCTGGTAATTTGGTTTGAAAATACAAGGGATTTCTCTGAGATGTTCTTTTAAGCATTTTATGTTGTGCATTGGAAGAACAAGTTGGTTAACATGGAGAAGTTTAGGACTAGTACAGAAGTTAAACAAGAAGTAAAGGAAAGGGAGAAAACAGCTGAACATGCTGAATGAAGCTTACCAGTAAAGAATCAGTACTGGGAGCTACCTAATATTTTCTTTAGTGATCTTCGTGCAAAAAGAAATCTTGTTTTAATGGAATTTACTGATGCCATGAAGTTGGGAGACATCCACAATACAAGAGAGGTTTGAAAGACCTGATGACCTTGGGAATTTGCATAATAGTAATGAGATAAAAATCCAATCATGCAAAAGGCAATGTCATACACTTTGGGGCTAATATTAAGAACTTATGTTATAATATTAGAAAAAGAGAGGATCTGGGTGTACAAGTGATGTCTGTGAACCGTAGTGATATATGTAAAAAACCAAACGTAATTCAAACTTGTATCAGGTAGGGTATTTCCAGAAGGAGCCGTGGCATTTGAGTGGTCTTACACGAGGTACTGCTGACCACTTTTGGAGAACTATGGAGTATCTAAGACCACTCAGCAAAGAACAAGTGAAGAAAAAGGCTTTCGGAGTGATCAGAGAACCATGGGTCCTAAAAGAAGAGTAAAACTGGGTTTGTTTTGGGTAATCTAATAAAACAGAGGCTAAAAGGATATTGAATTACTATCTATAAATACACAGACAGGGAAAAACCAGGGCGAGAGAGGATCTATTTAAACTAAAGGATGGCATTGGCACAAGAACAAATGGATAGGAACTGGCCATAAATAATTCTAGTGTGGAAATCAGAAGGAGGTTTCTAGTCATTAGGAGAAAGATATCCTGTATAATATCTTTCCAGTAGACTTCTTGCCTCCCCCACTCAATAAGTTTATGAAACGGATTATGCAGAATGACTGCTCACAACAGCTGAGATTTAATCCCAATGATCCAGGAGCTTCCAGTCTAGGTTAAATGCCCTTTCATATCTTACTAAATAAAGAAAATCTGCTGCACATGACATGTCATGCCATAAAACAAACAAAAAAATTGAATCTCTCTCTTTGCTGGTTAATGGGTCAAACTGTATGGTGGAGGAATTAAATAGAAAACAAATGTTTTGTAAAGGATAAAGATGCCTAACTGAACTGCAAATTGTTTTATTACACTGCCTATTAATAAGAGAGATTACATGGAAGGGCAAATATTGTGGCCTAACCTGTAAAAAAAATCTAATGATGTAAAGTTCCTACATGCCCCCTTTAAAGTTTACTGGAGAGTTGTGCCAACCTGTGAAAGGATACTGTCTAAACCTTTAGACCATTATTTATTTATTTGTACTCAGATTTATGTCAAAGCGAGACAGGAACAAACACTAAACTTTTTACTGTAATGAAGCTTGGAGTTTCACTTCCATTATAAACAATGTGAACTAAAAATGCCTGAAGGCACTATACCTTGTGCATCTGGCATTTATACAGCTGATTACCAGCACTCTTGCTGACCTTGGTAGCTCTGCAAGGGACACACTGTATTTTCATTTAGCTGAGTTGATTTAAAAAATCTCTTGTCTATGCGCATCCATATCAGGGTGAAGCTCAACTTGCCTCCATCATTGTGTCAAAGGGATTCATCTGAACTTTGTCACACTTTCAGAAAAGCACATTTGCAAAGGTGTGAAATCAGATGGCGAGTGTATTTAAAAGCACTCTGTTCCAAAACCCTCAAGCTCTTGCACGTGCTTGTAGCCCTCTGGGTTCAGTGCAAACAATTGTGGGAATTATTTGTTACATACACTCAAGAGCCTACCAAATCAGAGGATGTAAGCATTAAGGGTCAAGCTTTCCCCAGGCTCTTCTGCAATTGTGGGGAATAGCTGGACACAAGACATTTTCTGTCTACTTACATGTTCTGTGTAAAAATCATCTCTACCACTTCAAAGAAATAAAGTTTGAAAAGTAGGCCGCTGCCATCAGACTTGCTGGATGGTAATGAAAGGCCAACTGACATGAAAGGTTCAGGGGAACAGATGTAGCACTCAAAAGCAAAGAGAGACTGCCTTCCCTTTCTTTTCTCATTATTCCACTGTACCTTTAGAAACCAAGTCTACAAAAAGTCCCAGCAGACTAGGCACCTCTGGGCCATCCGTTCTCAGAAATACTTTAAAACCAGAGTCTGGCTTTTGCTTCAATGCACTCCTTTACTTGAAGTTATAATAGTGGTAGCTGTAGCAATATTCCTAGTCTCAATCTCCCTTACTGTTAAGTTCTACTTACAAGAAGACTTCAAATAATAAAAATGCAAAGAATGAAAACGAGTTCTTCTGGCAATTTATTTTGTGTGTGTTTACTTCCATCACAGTTTTCATTATAACGAAACTTAGTGGGTGCTTAGAATCCAAATCCTTGGCTGAAATAAAACAGCCAAGATCATTAATACTGTGTTTAATATGAATTAATGTATTTCTGACCAATATATATTGTTACATATAGACATATTAATATGGATGTATACCATTATATGTATATTAACCTTCAAAAGCCTCTTAAAAGATCTGTTTCACTACACAGTAAAATTAATATCTATCAAAATGTGTTCTTTAGACATAATGGAGTCTATTACACTTCTTTTGAATGTAGCATTTACCATTCTAAAAACAGATCTGGTAACTGCACATACTGAGTTACTGAAGAGCTTTATTCCATGAACTTACAGAATAGAAGAACCTTTTACAGAACAGAAAAATGTTTTCTTTCATTGAATAATGCAGTAGTCCAAAGAGCATGTTAACTCAGATATAGCTGTCTAAAATGTGTTCTAAGAATTACTAAAAAAATTATATATCTGCATTTTGAAGTAGCAGGCTAACTGAAGAACGTACACATTTTCTGAGAAGTGTTTACCAATAATGATTCTTATTTTTTCTATATGTTTTTTTCAAAATTTTTTCATAGATATTTTTGTCAGAAGCAGAAATAACCAAAACCACCATGCAGTAGCTTTGTTCTTGCAGTAGAAAAATACAAACTAACCCCTCCCCCAGTCCCAGCAATCTTAACAATAAAAAAAATGAGAGAATGTTGGCTTTGCATTTACAACATCATTTTCAGCAGTCAAAAACATTGATCAAAATATTCCCTAAAACTAATTAACCAATTGCAATCAATAGCAGCCTCAGTATTTCACTCATTTAAGCAGGTTTTGTTCATTTGACATGTTTAATTTTGGCTGCCAAGCACAGAATGAGCTTTCTAGTCATTTAATTACCTGAAATTATGAGTATCTTCCTGATAGAGGATGCCACGGTCACGCTTAGATAGTCGGGGCAGAACTCTTGGCTTTTGTTCCAGTCTTTATGTTGCTGATGTGGTGCAAAGCTGACCCACTTGCCTCAGTTCCCAGTCCTCAGCCTTTCTCAAAAGCGTTATTGAGGAAAGAAGTGTAGGGGCAAAATGGGGATGGGAAAAGGTAGAATGACGTGTGCAGTGCTCCGTTGGATCCTTGGCCATGAGTAGCATGTGCAGCATTGTAAGCTAGACTATCCTAAAAATAATCTTAAATTATGCAGCAGATTTTCTTGCATTGTAAAAGCACAGGGAAATGGCTGAGAGGCACCCTCTCCCTAGGCATTTCTCCAGGTACTTTGAAAGAATGAATTCTCTACTGATACCAGTATAAGCATCCAAAATATCAGATTTCCCATATACTAAAAGCATGAAACAATGAATGTCCGCTTTTTAAAATTCTTTACTATTTAATGGCAACCAGTGTAGGGTTATTTGAAGCAAGTGTATATTTCAGTTCTCCCTTTAGAGTAATATTTTCCGCTAACGTAACAGGTCAAATAGTCTTCTATTTTTCTGCTAGAACTTGGCCTGTCATGCTTATTGACATGAAGGAATTAGAGACCAGGAGGGGGAAACCATAGAATATAGCAATGGCAAATAACATGTATATTAACATTTAAAGAGTGTTATGTGCCTACATAAGAAATGAGGCATAGTTTGCTGTATTGGTGCTATTTCCATACTGCAACAACTCCTTTAGGTCACACAGCAAGGCAGCATCTCATCTAAAATGCAAGAAGGAACAAGGAGACATTGTTTCCATCTATCTTGTTTTTTCAAATACGATCATAGTTCTTGGAAGTAAATTTATACGGTTTCATTTATCTCTCCAACATATGAAATTTCAAGAGATGCCAATTTATTTTTCATACATATTTTTGAGTGTATTCATTCTGACTGCTGGTTTTCATGTTTTTGCAAGTTCAGAGTGCCTGTCTCACACAACTTGAGATATAATTAATCACACAGGAGTAGGATTATATGTTTAACACTTTGCCTGTATTTTGAAAAAATAAAATTCTCCAGAGGTTGCTCCATTTTCAGTGTAGTAATGCACATAAGGAACTTTCCATCAGCAGACATGTTTGAGCAGATATACATGGCTTTAGAGCTCCTCATTGGCTTCAGAACACAGAAAAAACCCATGGGCTTGGTTACACTAATGAAAGAGTAACTTGCTTTAAAGAAGTTTTTGATGGGGGAAAAAAGTGAATGAATGAGTGTTTGCTAAAATCTCTTCGTGGTTAAGCTATGTTTTAATTCAGTATGACTGACACACAAAATACATTCACAGCAGTAATATAAAAGAAAAACTAATGAATATCAGGGGAAAAAAATCAGCAAGTGAAACCCTTGGAGATTATTTTTTCTTCTGCAGAAAATCCAAGCATTAGCTACTGCTCAGAAGAAGTTCTGCAGCAAATCAGGGTGAAAATACCCTTCAGTGCTCTGTCATAGCAGGTGCTCTGCATGGGATTCATCTGAACAAATGTAGATTTCTACGTCTGAGTGAGGCTTCCTTTTTAATCCCCGCAGAGAAATAGGCATTTCTATTCTAACCGTCTACATTTGGTCAGATGAATCATGCAATAAAAATGCCTATCTCTCTCCACTGTGCTGCTCTCTCCCAGACTTAAAGGTGACCAGCTCAGATGTAGATGTCCTTGTGGTACTTTCTGACCTTTAGGTGTCAAGAATCCCACCCTACTTACCACCTCAGCATTAGTGGCTAACTACATCTGCAGCTGCTTACAATTCCCTCTTACCCTGATAGTCATCCAGCTATATCTCCTTGGGCAGGTGTGCACAAAAAACACTCTCTGTGATGACCAGCCTAAGCTGGCTACTATTGCTGTTCCAGCCTGTATTGTCAGGTAAATCCTATAAGACTCAACAAGGCCATAAGGGAGGAATACTGACTGACTGGATAATGGTACATTAATTCCGGTGTAGTAGAATAAGAACAATGACAAGTTAAAGTCATAAGGAAAAACAGAGAGGGGAATTCAGTAAAAAGAATAAAACTACATCTAAAACATGAAGCTGAAAAAAACACTTCAACTAGGTCCATAGCAAATGGCAGAAAATAATGTTGTAAGGAGAAAAACTATAAATAATTTTGATGATTGTTATAAACCACAGTCCTTCTCCTTTTTATTCTGAGCAGAAGTCATCACAAGGCTGACCTGTACAACCCTTCTAAGGGTGCCCTGAGCTTTCACTCCTCACCGTTTCTCTATAGCCATTAACTACACTTCTCATATTCTTCTTTGAACTCTGTGTTCAAGATGATACTCCTTGGTCCTTTTTTTTAATTATTTTTCACATACTTCACTCAATCCTCTTCTTCTTTCATTCATCCCAGAAACTGAAAAATTATAAATTGGCCTTTTGCCTTGACTCAAATGTAGGAACTTCTGATACCGCTGATGCAGCCCGCTGTCTTCTCTGCTGTTTTCAGTTCCACCTGCGCTGTGGACACTAATTGAGAGGGAAGAGTACAGCTGTTCATTAAAATACAATGTGTGCAGCAGCTTAGTCTCCTAAAGGAGTCATTCCTCCAATCTGTTTCAATATGTATTCCTCTGTGTGTGTGTGTATATATATATATAAAAAAAAAAGAAAAAAAAGAAAAAAGAAAAATAAAAGCACAAATCTAGGGGTACTAAATTCTGCTAGGGAAAGGATATTCATTTATAAATGCCACCCAGTAATTTCTATCAAAAGTACTCTGAAAGGTACTTTTCTACATAAGAATGGTAGCTCAGAAGAGAAATATATATCAATAGCTGCAAGTAATTGTTATATCTAGAAAAAACAGTTGAGAAGAATCAAAATCAAACATAATTGCATGTTGGGGTAAAAGTATGTTCTGGAGAGTGTCTTGCCTTAGCAGCACCCAAAAGAAGAATAGAACACCAGAGGTGCCTCCAGCCCGGTAAGCCATCTCCAGCAGCGACCCAAGCCAGATGGCAGAGGGGGAGTAAAAACTAGTAACCATTGTTTCTCCCAACTAATCCCCTAAACTTCAACAGTTTTCAGCTCAGGCCATTTCCTGAAACAAATAGGGTTTGTCTGTTAAATAACCCCCCATGGATATCTCTTCCAAGAATTTATCCAGTCTCCCTTGAACCCATGCATCCACAACATATTTTGGTGAGGAGCTCCTCAGGTCTGCTGCCTAAAAGTTAGGTAATTTTAAATACACCAGCTGTGAGGTAAAATTCGGACAGAATAGTAAGACAAAACTAACGAAAAGCCATCCATCTTTAATTCTTATAGCATATACCCAGAACAAATACTGAGGATTTTCACAAACATGTTGCACTTTCACATACAACCTGTCTATTTACAAAATATTTATTTATTCTGCAGAAGTATTTAGGTTACTCAAAATTCCCTGCTACTCTCTCCAAATGGCTCCTTTGCATTACTACTAATGGTCATTCTGTAAGGCTTTGACTCTTTTTGTTTAGACATAATTCATTTGATATTAGAGTCAATGTCATTTGTCCATGACTGAAGCCTCAGTCTTTCATAGTCAGAGCAGTTA
>NW_009190751.1:0-26265 GCF_000690835.1 Fulmarus glacialis
GGGGGGGGAACCAAGCACCACAAAGCAAACCCTGAGCCAGATTTGCTACACCCAATATAGAATATCTTCATAGACATTTTTATAGCCACCCTGGCATAAAGATGGAGGAAGCTCTTGCTATGGCAACATAGTTGTATGTTGTATAAGGGATCTGATAAGGATGCTGTGTACTGATCTCCAGCTCTCTTTCCCAGGTAGATAGGATTGTACCATTGGATCCTTCTGCTTGCTACCCTGGAGGTTTTTTTAATAATTGACCATTAATGTATCAATGCGTTATCACTTAATGTAGACAAATTGAAGGTTGTTGCTAGCTATTAGATTCTGCAGCGATAGTTTTCCCTCCACGTAGTATCGTTACCTCAGCTTGCTCCGTTGGTTTTATGCTTCTGGCCTGCTGGCTTTCCTTGATTAAGGGGGAAGATGTATGGGGAGATATTGTAAGGTTAGTCACAACTTGCCTGCCTCTTCGGAGTTACTTTTGACTTGTGGGTTCATTCATCTCAGATGGGTTTACCTTACCCGTGTGGTTTACCTTAACATGAGCCGCACTGAGAAATGGCCCTCTCTCTGTGGTGGCTGGAGGAGTTTTAGAACATGCCCTTGGCAAGGGCAGAGCCTAGGGAAATAAATGTAGGCTGTGGGCTTTTCCCAAAACATAAAAGCTGCGTTTGTGGGTGGTTTCGGGGTGTTAAACATGTGGAAGGTGGTAAGTGTCCTGCATGAGACAGAGAAATTCTTAAACAAAACCAAGAAGAGGATCCAAACGGTGTTAGTGCAATAGCAAACGCAGGCCCTAGTCAAGGATGAGAGCACTATATAAACTCATGCCAGCTTCTTAACTCGTTGCCTCAGAACTCAATCAAAAGTAAATGCGGACAGCAGGAGATTTTGTACACTAACAAATGTAAACAGGAACCACGGGTGGAGGGGTACTTCATGTATGTTCCCGCTCTCCACCCCCCTGTTTTTTTAAAATTAGTATACCACCACCTCTGGAGCGGGGCAGAAGAGGGAACGGTCTGCAGTGCCTGCAGGAGCTCAGAGAGTTGGTTTTGAACTAAGCAGGAGCTGCAAGTCTGTGCTACTAAAGGAAGCTGTATTTTGCTTTCTTGAGCAGTAGGTTGACACACTCTCCTGCTGAGCTCGGTGTGGGCTGTAATCCAGCAGCCCTGGCACGCAGGAGTTACCATGTTTCTGAGAGTTCAAAATCAGCGGGAGCTGTGGCCAGCCTCTACAAATGTAATTGCTCTGGGCTCTCAAGTCCTGCTGAGTTCCCTGGTAGCCTGGCTTCTGAGTCCAGCTCTTGCTGATCTGGGAACCAGGTTCACATCTCTTTCTCTTGCTTCAAGCGCTGCCTGACACTATGTACAATTTCAGCTGTATCAAGCTGCTTCAACCCACCTGTTTTTGCA
Source organism: Fulmarus glacialis (assembly GCF_000690835.1). Taxonomy (NCBI): domain Eukaryota; kingdom Metazoa; phylum Chordata; class Aves; order Procellariiformes; family Procellariidae; genus Fulmarus; species Fulmarus glacialis. The sequence continues at coordinate 1,416 of NW_009190751.1, forward strand.
GCAATGGGTGGTAAGGAGTACGTAGGTGTGGCTTATGGCCCATTAGATAACTTCAGAGCTGGCAGCAAGCACAGAGATCAGTGTGGAAGAAGTTGTGGTGATGTTCATAATTGCTCATTTGTCTCCTTCAGCATCTTTGGGGGCGGTGAGAGTGGTAGCGGTGGAAGTCATTCACAGAAGGTAAGGAGGAGTAATCCAAGAATCAAAAATGTTACCACCTTTGCTAAGTAAGACCTAATGATGATGGTTAGACTACTAGTCCTCAGCTTTGACCAGGAAGGGTGTCGTTAAAAGTAGAGCAGCTTTAGTAGTATTTGAGAGATAGAAGGTGGGCTGGAGAGGATCCAAACTGGACTTGTCAAAAAAAGAAAAGTGACTGCCTGGAGTAAACATGGTGCAGTTTGAGAGCTAGGGATGAGAAGAACATGGGGGTGAATGCATTTCCCCTTCTCACCCTAGACATCCAAATGGTGATGCAGAGTCTCTGAGGAATTTAGAGATGCAAGAAGCTAATGCATGTTTATATTGCGAGAGGAAAGAGAAGAGCATACAAATGTGTACTGTCAAATGGCAAGGGATGGAAACTGCCACAAAATAGGGACATGGGGATAAAATCATAGAGACAGGTGGAGTGCTTAGAAGGGTTGGGAAGATCTTCTGTATGTGATGAGAGGAATTGCAGGAGGGGAAGGGAAAGTTGAAAGGATGGAGGAAGTAATGTCACTTTGTAATTTTCTTATAAGCAGCTGAGATTCTGCACAGAGAGAAATGGAGGCTGGAGGAGGGGAGGGTTTGAGGAATGAGTCAAAGGTGGTGACGAGGCAGCTGGGATTGCAGGCGTGGGTTTCAGTTAAGCTGGAGAAACACTTTGTCTTCTTTCAAACAATTGTTCGTATTAGCATTCAGGGTGTGGGCATGCATGCACCCATCCATGTGATGTCTCCTGGTGTGCTGCACACACAAGTTGAGGATCTGTCTTTTGGTTCATGACAGACCAACCCAGTCAGATCTCTCTGTCTTCCCTGAGGTACCATAGTAGAAGTAGAAGAGAAAAGTTGTGTAGTGGAGGGAGCTAGTCTGGTGACCGTTTTCATGAGAGTTGTCTCGCAATAGATGGTTGGAAAGGGAACTGGTATCAGGGGTGGGTCAGGCTCAAAATCTGGAGGGGAGCATGACTGGGGGAAGGAGGCAAACACCCAACACGTACACACACACACACACGTGCACACCCCCATATCCCCGTTGTGAAGACACTGAAAAGCGTGAAGGAAATCCAAAACCACTTTGACAGAGTGGAAGGGAAAGAAGACACAGCAAGAAGAGGGCTGAGGGCAGACAAATGACTAGCAGTGCTTATAGACTGGAAATCATAGCAAGATGGAATGAGAGAGAAAGGCTGATGGTAAACGCTAGAAGACATTAAGTTGTGGTGGGGAGGGAGTCAGTAACAGAAAGTTTAGAGAAAGAGCTTATAGGCCGCATAGAATGAACAGACTTGCAAAGATTTTGAAAGGTGAGGTGAGAAAACATGTCGCTAAGGACTTGATGGGGTTCTGTATGTGGAAGGCACAGAAGGGGTGCGAGGGGAGTGTGTTTCTATCTTTTCCTGGCCCAGCTTGGCCGCTGAGGTTCCACAGAAGACCCCTCGTTCACTAGGTACATGAATGTCTGCTGACACAGGAAACAGTGAAAGCTGAAGGCAAAGCCCTGCTGTAACTTTTCTGCTTGCAAAGAAACTAGCTGTAACTGGATGTCGGTCTCCCCACTCCTGTGATTTTAATGAGCTACTGCCTCACTTCTGCTGTTCCCCTGACTTGTGAGGCCTAATAAAATTGTCCTTTGGGACTGTAATTTTACACTGAGTCCTAGGACTGAGAGGCTGACCTGGAGTGCTCATCGTCTTCTAGGCTGTACCGCTGCTGATTCTTTGATCTGCTAGGATCTCTGGACCTCTGGCTCTGCTGCTGTGAGGATGAGATTTTGGAGCCTCTCACCACAGTTTCTTTTTAGTTTGTGACCCCTACCTCCAGTAAAGCATGGCCTGCTCCACATCTCAATTGTGTATAATCTAAAATCTAACCACAAACCAGTAAATTGTGATTGCCCTATTTTCATCGTCTGAATTTCCCTCCACTCTTGCTTATAAATGCTGTGTGGAATAGCTGTGGTGGTTATATTGTACAGCAGCTTCTTGGACAGGTCTGCTTAGTATCCTCTGGAAGTATTACGAGCTAATTCAAGCTGGATTAAGGTCAAGTCTGCCCTAAAAAGAAATAAAACCCATCTGAGGTATCCATCTGTTGTGTAGCGCAGGGCCTGCACGCTGAGTAGTTAGGATGTACTTCTGCTGCCTTGAGCTTAGGTCTTAGTTTTTCTGTGTGTGGCTTTGAGTTTGACTTTTAATACTCCTTAAAAATAATGGCATAAAGTGTTAGTCTCTTTTCATTTTGTAGTCGCTTTTGTAATTGCAGTGGGTTGGACCTGTCTGGTTTGAACTCAGCTGTGGCACTGATTTACAGAAGTCACTGCAAGGTTATGAACTTGGCTGAACTCCTTGAAGGAGTCCTGCTGCCCTCTGGGAGCTCTGACGCTGCGTCACTGTTCTGAATGTCGCATCGTTCCTTTCATGTTGTCACACAGTGGTCCATCAGGGTGTGGAGCAGCGTGCTTCATCAGTCCTGCTCCACGTACTCTGGGATCTGGGTCAGCCCTTGAGCCTGAATCTCTGCGTTGGCTCTGTGCGGAGATCCCTGCGGATTCATTCAGGTGCTGGAACCTGCTTTGTGCATTAAAGCTAGTGGCGATAAGGAACGAGTCTTGTTTCCATTGCTGTCATCTAGATCAGGCCAAACTGCCCTCAAAACTTCCTCCATCAGAAAGTATTCAAAACATTGCGAGAGCCAAGTACTTTATTTGCTGTAGGTTTTTTTTCTTTGTTCTTTTCCAGTTGGAACAATGTGGTCTCCCCATTGTGTTCCTCCAGCCTGGGCTTCCTCCTTTCCATCTCACCACGCTTTAAATTTGAACGGCCTTCCCATTAGTTAAACTATTGTTAGATTTTGTGTTTTCCCAGCTTGCTCGTTTTCTGCTTTTATGGTTGTCCCCCTGTTCACCACTTTACGCAGAAAACAGTGAGCCCGGCTGTTTACTTCCCAATTCCTGTCCTGCCTTCTCTTTTGCTCATCAGATTGGGGATATCTCATAAATTGTTCCCTTTAGCGATGGTTTTCCAGTTTTGTATACCTTATGCAAGGTTAGTGCCTGTTTTCTTTGCAGACACAGCGACTGTGCAGGACCCAACGGTCTGAAAAGAGGCTCTTAGTGAGTACAGCACACCCTTAAAATATATTTCGTAAATGCCACCTGTCGGCTCTTCATTTGCCCTAAGACACTTTGTTAGTTTATTATATGGAATTTATTTTAAGTTGTCAGGACCCGCATTCTTACTAATGGAGGTGCGTTTTTTCTCTGAGAGCATGTGACTTCGTCTTAACCTCCCTAGACGAGTACAGATTCAGAACAGACAAGTATTTCCTCACCAGACCTATCCTGCTCACAGGATATTATGACTGTGAAATGTAATCAACCATTGAGCGTGTTTAGCTTAGTGCTCTGTATTGTGGTGGTAGCTCAGTCCGTGTCACTAAGCTGACACAGCACTTTCATTGCAAGTTTGGATGCACAGGGCTTGTGCTGTAATACAGCAGTCCTAAATGTGTTTAAGGATAGGAAGAATTTTTGCAAGTCTTCCATTCACTGGCAAGTACAAGGCTTTGAATGTGTTTCTGTGCTTGGAGCTTTTATTAATACCGCGTACTGCTATTTCCACAATGAAAAGTGGCTCCGGTGTGGAAGCTTGGTGTTGTACTGATACACAGTTAAATCTCAGGAATTCAAACCCTTCTAGGGACCATACTGCTTCCTGGATTAGTGAAAGTTTGTATTATTGCAATGTGGTGGTTGATAAGGCATGCATGTGCTCTACAAAGATACTGCTGAGTTTTTTTTTCCACTGCAGATGAGTGTTTTGGCATAAGACACGAACATTTAAAGTTGTGCTAAGCACACATTCTTGCAGTAAAGAGCTGCAGAGGTGGTAGCAGGCATTTGGCTTGCTGAATTGTTTGGATTAAGAGGATTTCATGTAGTTAAAATGCACACTCACAATGAAAAAGGCTCTTCTGTGTAAAAGCAGTTTCACTCGTTATTTTTGCATCTACTCTGCATCCATCTGTTGACGTAGCTATATTGGTTAGATGGGAGTGCTGTTAAACACTATTTGAGCTTCTGCTCAGGAGAGGAATTACTTGGTGTCAACTGAAACTGTGGCCACACTAATTTATGAGCTATGGAGTTGATGATAAAGTATAACATGTGTGGAATACGGGCTGAAGTTGGCAAGTGTCTTGGCAGACAGTCCCTATAAGAAAATCTCAAGAAATTGCAGGAACTCGGAATGATCTAAAACTATATACAGCAGTTTTGGCAAGGCTGGATTAGTCTGATACTGCGTTAGCGTCTACGTTAGACGAGTGAACTGCAGTAGACCTCGTAGACAGTGTGGGTGGTGTGACAACTGTGGAGGACACAAGCATTAGCCTTCGGTGGTAAGGACATTCTGGTTAGGCAACAACAGCAAGCGTGTGATGGAATTTTTTGTTGCTGCAGTGGAAATATTCCTCTGAATCCAGACAAACTCTGCTAGACCAGAAAGTTAACTTCTTTAATGATTGTTGGAGGCAAAAGTGTCTTAATACCATAATGATTCAGTTTCTCCGTGCCTGTGTTACTGGCCAAGGCACTGCTAATGGAAAGGCCGGCTGTGGATGTGCCAGTGGGACCTTCGAACTTTTTCTTTGGTAAGAGAGCTGGCGCCGGGATGCAGGCAGGCAAATGACCCTTAAAAGTTGGCTATTTAGCTTTTTTGCTTTGTCATACAGCAGCAATGTTTGAGGACTCTTCCCAGCCTGAGTCACGTCGCGCAATGAGCTCAGATGGACGCTTGTGCCGGGAGGGCCATTTAAGCAGGAGAAGGGAAGTCTGGGAAGGCAAGTCCCTGTTCCTGGTATAGCTACTTGGGGAAGTTTGTCCTTGTGTTCTTCAGAAATGCGGCAAAGTGAGATGGGAGCTCTGGAGACTCGAGAGCTTAGAGTCTGGTGCCTGCTCACAGCTCCGTGGTGGAAGGCTGCCCCCTTTGTCTAGTCTCTGCAAGACTCTCCGTCCGAGGCAATTAGGATTAGCAGGCACATTTCATGCTCTGAAAAGTCAGAAAGGGAAAGAAGAAGGAGTTTTACAAAAAGAAATGCCTGCCAGGCACAGATTTCGCTCTGGTTTTGTGCAGAGAATAAACACAGATGTGAAGGTTAAAAAGCAGACTTCCACCAGCATTTAATGAAGGGCTTGGAAATGATGCAAGGGACGTAGTGACGGGAGAGAGCGGAGGCATTGCAAGGGGCAGAGTTGGCAGAGGAAGGAGCCTGAGCGACACAGAGCACAGGTTAGCTATTGAGACCTTCCTAGTTCACCTTCTCAGGGATTTTGTGAAACTTAAACTCTGGCAGGAGAGATGTGGCGTTTTGATCTGGAGAGTCGCCTACTGTTTCTGGAAGCTTAGAAGGGAGGAGGGCTGTGAACGTGCCCTCGTGCGTGGGTTCAAACAGGGGTGAGGGAAGAGAATACATGTTTCCTTAGAGACTGCAAAGTTCAGCTCTCTTCTGCCTTTTCATCTAGCAGTGTGTCCTGGCCTCATTTGCTCCCCCTCCCAGTTTAATTCTGGAAAACACTTTTCTCTTGCAGTGTCAGTTGCTTGGGAGATGATTTCAGATGTATTATGTTACTGATTTTTTAGTAGATTGATACGGACTTCCAGATGGAGAAGTGACTGTAACCCAGATTATTGTTTTTCCTCACACTGACAAGGTAAAGTTGTCTTTATCTCCCCAGTATTTTCCAATAAATAGGTTTCTGGCTTCCATGCCAGGGCAGTAGCTGATGGCTCTTATAGCTGATTCTGTAAGTATCAGAGGATTTTATGGTGTATGGAATAACAGAAATTAGGAAGAAAGCGTAAAGCCCTTTCTCCAACCCTTTACTCACTGTTTTTTGTTAGGGCTTCTTTATGCATACAGACAAAATCATCTAAAAGGCTGAAAATATGCAGAAAAGATCGAAACAAAACATTAGTTAAATAAAATGCAGATTGGAACGTATTTTTAGTGCTTGAATATTTGCCCTAAAAGGCTATACTGTAGGAAACATGTTTTACTGCTTGAATCATATGGTGGTATGAGGCATGCTTTTAACACATGCTGCTGTCACATGGAAATAAAGAAATGGTCTCAAAACAAGCAACAATGCCTGCAGAAACTTCCTTTAACAGCCCCAGCAGTCAGCTGATTAGAAGACTCCAGCCTTGACTCCCCTTCCCAGCAAGGGGCCCAAATGAGAAAAGAGAAAGCTTGTTTGCCCACCCACCTCTCAAACAACTTGTGAGCTGTTTCAGCCAACAGTAACAGATGTTTCTTTCTGTTTCCATAACCTTTTCCTGTCAAGCTCTTTTAATGATACAGCATCTGTATTTGCAGGAAGATTTCTCTTGACTGTCTAGCCTGATAACATTTATTTCCACCCGTGTGCTTCATGGAGCACCTCCATCTCTTTACATACCATTCCAGTGCTGTACCCAGTATCAGAATTCCAGGAGTCTCATAGTGGTCCCTAAACAAATGGGGGTTTTTTTTGCTGTTTAAAATGTGTATGCATGCGTGCCGTTACATAGTGTAAAGCAACCAGTATAGTGGAGCCTTTCCACAGAACTTCCCATCCACTGCAGCTAAAAGCATCATAAATGACAAATGAGAAAACAAACAGCTGAGCCTAAACAGTCCCTGTTTGTAAAGGTTTTCTTATAAAGAAGAAAATTGCACTTACGGGCTTCATTTGAGTTGTACAAATGTAAGAGCACCACTAAGACTTGCAGCTCTGCTTCTTTTGCAAGCAGGATTTGAGGCTTCAGTTCTCTGGTGAATTGTACTTACTGCCCTGCAAGAACGAGCTTTTAAACTATGCAAATGAAGTATACTCTGAAGCATAAGCTGAATAATTATTATCAGTAACAAGATACAAGTATTACTTTGTGTTCAGTTGCCAAAGTCAGGCTCTTGCTTGTCTCATTCATCTCTTCTCCTTTCCAGCAGTTGCTGAGCGGTTGTCTTGCTCTCCGCTCATCGCTAAGGTGAGGTGCGAGTAAGACACTCTGGTATGCCTACGGTTCAGATGGTATTTCTCTCTACCTTTTCTTTTTTTTGATGGCATGAGAGATTATGAATCTTACAGATGAAAAATAGCGTGCAAAAATTGTTTTAAATCCTGTCAGACTTTCATTGTGACACGGCTGTACTTGAGATGTTGATTGGCAGTGATTTAGGAGGTAGGAAGAAGGCATTCCTTCCAATTTATTTGGTTGGTTTTTCTTCTGTTCAGCAGTGCATCTCTGATATTGCATAGTTGCAGAAAGTTCTTGGCAGGTTGAATACTTAGACCATGATCTGTCACTAGCAGTAGCTGAGAGGGTTGATGTAGCTACAGCAAGGAAATGAAACTGCTTGTTCCTTAATGGTCACCCTGAGTAGGATGAGGACTTCCTAAACAGTGACATTTGCTTGCTCCAGTGTGTATATGCAAAGGCTGTGATAAGGTACCTTATTTGTCACCGAGGAGAGTACAGGGTTTTCCTTGTCTGAGAAGTTCTATGTCAATATTGCTGGCTCAACTCTTGCTGGTTCTGGAAACTCACCATGCTGTTTCATATCTGGTTTTCCAACTTCCGTGTGTGGCAGGGTGACATGAGCAGGGGCATCTCTATGGGGTGAACAACAACAGAGAAGTGGGAATTCTCTTTCTTAAGGAGAAAAATTATCAGCTTGCTTGGTGAAGTGCAAACAATTCAGACAAGAGGGGAATGCGTTTGAAAAGGACCTTAACCTCTTCTAATTTCCCGGAGGGAAACTGAAACTGGACCTTACCATCAAAGACAGATGCTTTCCAGATGCATTTCTGTATTAATTGTTATATGATCAGACAAAGGAAGATCTCTAACGTCAGGAAGGTAAGATGTCAAGGAGCCATCATGACTGTACTGGGGATGGACGCTTTGGGCAGGGCACGTGTTCATTTGTTGTTTGTGTTTCTTGCCAATAAATTGATTTCCTTTTGAAGTCTGAAACTTGTGGCTGGAAAATTCCCTTTCCTATATGATGCTTGCATTGTTCACAATGTCAGCGAAGCCCTTGGGCACTTGACTGAGCTCCTATTAGGACAGTCTTCACTACCTGCAGCTGAGGCCTGCTCAAATTCCCATAGCTGATAGCACTGTGGAACTCAGCATGCTAAGCATTGCCCCTTTTAAAAGGAAATTTTGCAATAGGAATGAGCATGAATGGGAAATTGCATTTCTTCTTATTTTGTACATCTGGGGTAAAGGAAAAATAATAGCCTTTTGAAGGGTTCAGGCTTCAGACAGTACAGAACTCTCTGGGGCTTTCTCAGTTAACATCGAGTCTAAGATCCCTTCAGTGCTTAGCATATGCCGAACTACCCTTAGTGATATTTTGTGCATCCATTCATGAAAATTGTTTTGCCCACTTCCTATTTACAGCTTGCTGGTACATCGAAAGCAAAATGAATCCTTGAAAACACCAGGTTGCTATGCATACTGTTTCTACAGCATTAGCACAGTTTTAGATAGTTAGCTCGGCCACTTCAAAGGCAGTGTCTTTGTGGTAGCCTGGAACACAGATTTGCTGGGATTTGTCAAATTCATATTCAGGATTTAATATATTTACTGTGATCAAAGGTAGTCCCCAAAACCAGGCTGGCCCAAAAAATACTTTAGGGTCGGAGATGTGCAAGAACCTGTTACATCTCCACTAGGCTTCGGAGATCAGTAGTCACATTTCAGCTGAATTCAAATTGCTTCAGAACTGGTTGAGAGAGTCTGGTGTATTCTTGCAGCAAAGAGCTTTATCCTTGGTTGGTCAAATAGATTTGTCCTGTGTTTTGGGCTTCCTGGAGCTTGGGTTGTAGTAAATCTAGAACGAGTAAATGTAAGCTTGGTTGGTCAAATAGATTTGTCCTGTATTTTGGGCTTCCTGGAGCTTGGATTGTAGTAAATCTAGAACGAGTAAATGTAAAACTCGTCAGCTGTGGTAGACCCTTTCTGCAAGTGTAGGATAACCTCAGTATCATTAGCTACAGTTACAAATGGGCTCATAAAGAGGTAATTACTTTTCAAAGGTAGTCATGCTTAAAGATGCAAGTACTGATCTAGGGGGAATTTTATACCAGGGCCTAATCACTGTCTCAAATTGAGTCACAAATTAGCTCAGGGACTTCTCCAGCTTCCTCAAGCTTATCTGTAAGCATCTTAATAAATTTTTCTCTTGCTATGAGGGCACCTGCCAGACACTAAAATTAAGAGTAAAGGATCTAGTCTAGAAAAAGAATTGAGCTCTGGTTTCTGTTAGATACATGGGAAAGAAATTCCCATAATATGTAGATGTTCCATGTTCTTGAAACTTGTACCCCAAAGCCTGTGTAGGTCTAGAGTATTAGCTCTTCCTCTGAGAGTCTGATAGTAGTAGTCTGGAAGTATCCTGCTCTTCACTGAAGGAGTGCTGGAGTGCCATGGAAAGTGGTTTTGCACCGCTTTTTCCCCTTTCAGTCTAAACTCAGAATTGGCTTGCACGGCTTGATTCATAAATGAGCAATAGCTGACTGGCAAAGGTTCATTTCTCCACATGCCAAGATGAGTTGGACCCTCTGAGGGGATTGAGACTGACGGATAAATATCTGTCACGTGTAGGTGGCCTATAAGACAAGATTCGAGGAATTTTTTTTTTTTAAGTCTTTGTTAAGACTCCCCCCCCGCCACTCTTTAAACTCTCTTGTCATGTGCTGAGTGGGGGTGGATGGAGATCGGGGCGGTGGGGGGAAAGGAGGAGCTGCTGAAAGCATTTATCTTCATTTCTGCCATCACCCAGTGTTTATTACGCAGTGATAGACAGACGCAGGAAAGCTGCCAATCAAACCTACGTTCACTGCATTTCAATTGGCCTTTGCTTTGGATTTCAGCATTTTGAAATCTACATCATCTCTGCAGTAAAAGGTCGTTCTGTTCGTGGGGATGACAAGCCTGAGACCCTCGGGTACCCACTGCAGTCACTTGTGATCCCATCAAACAGTGGAAGACCAGGAATCAGGACAGACTGTCAAGTGCTTGGTGAGAACTGCCGCTTGTAAGAGCTGATCTGCTGCTGCCCACATTTATGAAGCTGAAGTGTGTTGTTTGCCTCCAGGTTACACTAGAACTTAAGAGGCGACAGCACCTTCTTCTGCTCTCACCCAGGCTGAAACCCTGGCTGGGCAAAGTCAGCTGAGAATGAGTGTTCACGCTGCACGGTGAGCAAAAGCTCTGAGTGAGGATTTTGACTTCCTTAAGTTTTCCACCCCTGGTCTCAAATCTTCCCTATCAACCAATGGAAAAAGCGAACCACAAAGGTTAGGATAGCATAGTTGCGTACTGGGGGGTATTTTCCTCCCTAAATTGAATATCTGAAGTGTTTGCGTGCTTTTAATCTTTACTGTAGGACAATGCACGTGGGAGGCTTCTGGCAGGACTTGTGATACAAATGTTATTCCACTTTGTTATATGTAGCTAGATATAATTTAAAAATTACACTTCTCAATTACATAATTAGTGTAAGTAGAGGTAATGACTTAATAAAAACATGTAGATCATGGAATTTGCCATTAGTGTTAGGCACACTGGTTTGGAGCCTTTGAGAAGTGGACCAAATCCTTCTGAACATGCACCTTTCACTCTATGAACCTTGTTCCCTGGGTCCTAATCTTTTTGATAAAGGTATCTGTTACCTGAAGCCCTAGCATTAGTTGATAGCTTTTGCTGGCTCTGAAATTCGTGCAGGGCTGTCCTGTAGAAGGGGAGGTATTGCTTTTTTCCGTTGTTAGCTTTTCCGTGTAGGATGTGACTGCCTTTGGAGTGAAGGGGATGTGAGGTTTAAATGAACACCATAACTAACCTGAAGGTTCCAGGGTAAGAGAGGAGGAGACCAGAATCTTTACAGAAAAAAAATTCAAAAACATTTCTTGACAGCTTTTTTTATGGTCCATGTAGCAGTAGGTGCAACAGTTGTATGAGCCAGATGAACTTGCTGTTTGTGGAGCAGTTAGTGATGTTGCTAGGCTTCTGTGATGCAGAGGGAATGCACGATTACTCTCCTAGGTATGTTATTCTCCAGTTTATATATTACTTGCTCTGCCTGCAAAGGTGGTTCTCATTGCAGACCACTTGATGACTTTGTAATGTTCATCTGTAATAAGATCAGTATTCTGGAATTATGTGCCCTCAGTAGTACTTCTGTTGCCTGTCTTTGCGGAGTGTTTCCTTGCCTGACTCGGTCCTGTAAGGCAGTTGCTGCCTAGTTGGTGATGTTAGTTACCGTTTCCCTGCAGCAAGTCCCACTGCTTGAAATTTGTGCAGAAACTAGTTTTCTGTTCTCCACCTGGTGGCTGGAGGCAAGACAGCTGAAGAGCTCCCTTGTGTACCAAACCCGGGCTTGCAAAGAGGAGACTTTTAGAGATGAAGCAACATAAAATTTAATTGTCCTCCTTCCGCTTCTGGTTGCAAAATGTAATTTCATTAATGCATTGAATCTGCTTTCTCCAATTCAGAGGCGCCCTTTGTTTTGGGGAATATGGAGAACAAGGCCTTGGGCCTATGTAAGAGCAATGGAAATTCTCTTCTTAATTCTGCTCTCCCAGTGATATGCGCGCATCTGACAGAGGCAGATACAGAGACTGAGCAGATGCGCGGTGGAGGTTTGTTGATTGCTGGAGGCCTGGCACAGCTGAGTACACAGTGTAAAGCTGGCTGCTCAGAAGTCTTGCTCTTGGTGTATTTCTGAGCTTTCTCCAGAATCAAAAATCAGGACTCGAGACAGCTTATCGATGAAAAGAGTACTAGCAGCAGCCTCCTTGGTATCTTTCTCTTTATTTATCAGCACCGGTCTAGAATTTGCTTCCCTAGTTTGCCCTGCTCCCCCTTGTTCTTTACGTTGCAGAGAAAACATAAACCCTGGGGGGTTTTTTTTGTGTGTGTGTGTTCAGGCCTTTTTTTTTTTTTTTTTTTTTTTTTTTCCTTCTGTTCTTTTCAGTAAAAGCCTGAGTGTTCTGCTTTTCTTTTCAGTACAAGCCTGAGTGTTCTGCTGGGGTTTGATAAGAAAAGTAAAAATCCAGCCACCCTAGTCTCCTCATCTTCCTCCACACCACTTTCATTTACTAGCAGTTAGCAAGCTTTTAGCTCTCTGCACAGGCAGCTGGCCTGCTGTGTACTGGATACAGAGTTGTTAAAGTGATGCCTCTTCTCTGGCAGGAGAGTCCTGAGCCAGCCCTTCTGGGAGAGTGAAGCCACTGACTTTTCTGTGTGCTTCCCACTGGAGACAGTGTGGAGATGCTGAAATCCAGACTGCGTAGGCTCTGGAGGCTGTGTTTTTCCTCATTTGTGCTTGGGGATGATCTTGTTTTGCTCTCCCTTATCAAATTCTATTACCTTGAGTTTCTCTGGGTGCCAGCATGTGTGTGTAGTACAAGGGCTGCATGTATATGAAGGCCTTAGAGACTGCAAATAGCATGAGATTTTTGACTCTAGTACTATTATGGGAGAACTGTTTCTTCTCCGCACTTGTCTCCCTAGGGATTGCATTTCATGTCTCTGAGCTTTCTCAAATGTATGCTGACTCGAGTTACCAGTGGCAGTTCCTTTCTGCCTGGAAAATTATGTTCTTTTTGCTAGTTCCCGAAGTATTCTGCTTAGCTTTGGGCTGTTGCCCAAATCTTTGGGTGGTTAGCAAGGGTCATGGCGTTTGCCTGGAGCCAGGGTAGCCCCTGCCTGCTCTAGGTTGGGCCACCCAGAGCAGAAAAGGGCCAGCTTTTGTAGGTCCTCCGTGCTAATATTTTGTTACAATCGTGACTGTGTGGCAAATATTGTAGGCATCCTGTATCTTCGGAGTGCAGCTTACAGTAGTAAGAGGGATTACATCCACAAATGTGTGTGATTTGCCAGGGCAACACTTTTCCTTAGTATGTATTCTGGTCTGCCTTCATAGCTGTACTAGAAAATTTTGGGTCTGTGAAAACACAGCTTCACTAGCACCAATAAGTAGAATGCATTTGCACCAAATGAATTGATTAGGATTTCTGTCTTGTGAGTCTGGGCAAGTTTTATCTCTCATCAACTTTCTTTTCTTTCAGAAATGTGTTGCAGGGAGATGCTTTCCTATTAATTTCCTGTGCTCTTATTTAGGAGGTGTTGCTATTTCTGTAAATACGGTTTCTTTAAGAATCTAGAGTTTTGTGTAAAGGTTTTGAAAGGTTTTCTATGGTTTTATCTCCCCAGCTCTTTTCTGGATAATCTTCTGGAGGTTAAATTGCTAATTATTTCCTCCTTTTCTGTAGGTGCTGTGATTGGGGATGGACAGTCAGCTGTGGCCAGCAACATTGCCAACACCACCTACCGGCTCCAGTGGTGGGACTTCACTAAATTTGATCTGCCTGAAATCAGCAATGGTAAGCTGGAAAGGACACCAGGACTTTCTTTTATGTCTATACCAACCAGAGCTACCATAAGCTCTAGGATCTTCCCAAAGGCAGCTGTATGTTGCAGGCCTTGGATGACTTGATTGTTTTGTTGCATTGGGAACTGTAAAATGCTTAGCCTTTTGAGAAAATCGACTAAAAGCATGCAAAGCTGTTCCTGCTCTGTCTAGCTTATGTATTCTTGCTATCAGCAAATCTATGCATAAATGGGGCTTTTTATGAGCATTCTCATGGGAATATACAATCCTCTTAGAATAATTCTGTATCCAATCTCCTCATTCTTTTACGAACAAGTTTCTAGAAGGATGTTGTCTTTTACCTTTACGTTAGAACCTGCTAATAAATTGGGTCTGAATTCTCCAAGTTATTGACATTAGTGTGGGTTAAAGTGCTGCAGTACATTCTGGGAATCGGGGCCCTGGTCTGTTGCTTACCACAGTGTTACAAGCCAGGGGAAGTAGATGTAGCTTCTAGTCATTTGCAAAAGCAGTGATTTGTCCCATATCTCAGGTGAAAGCTGCTTCTGGGTCAAGAATATGAGCAATATTGCTGGTTCTATTTATTTATTTATTTATTCTCTCCTTCCCTTTGTGAAAATTAGACCATAGTTTTACATATGTTCTATGGCATAAGCTAGCTCTCGCACTGGAATAGACTTCCTTATGCAGGCACAAGAATATTTGATGTTTGTGGTCAGCTGATAAAGGAATGACTTTTTTGGGGCTAAAACGAACTTGACTAGAAAGGCTAGAATAGTATCCTGATATAGCTTGCTGTACAGCTGCAGAAATATTTGTGGCAGCCTGGGATGAAGATAGGAGGTAGATACTCATGAATGTTTCTTTGTACAGTGATTTTTACCTTAGGCCATCTCTGTGAAATTCATTGCTTCATTCTCAGCAAAACCAGATTGGGTTCTGCTTTAAGGGACTGACTTCTTTTCAGGGAGAACAGGGATTCTGTTTTCAGAAAGACTTCTGCTTTCACAGGTAGCCACTGAAATGAATTAAGAAAAAGTTTCTTCCAGTCCCAGCCCTGTCTGTTCTGCAATTCTAGAAATTACATACCTGACGAGAGGTCTCTGTGGGGTACTGTCCTGTTGCTTAAAGAACCCACAAAAGGAGCACATGTAGTGACACCATAGCAGCAGAGATGTGGGAACTGAAATCATAGAATCACAGAATGGTTTGGGTTGGAAGGGACCTTTAAAGATCATCTAGTCTACCCCCCTCTGCCATGGGCAGGGACATCTTTCAATAGGTCAGGTTGCTCAAAGCTCCCTCCAATCTGACCTTGAACACTTCCAATTATGAGGGATCCACAACTTCTCTGGGCAACCTGTATGGGGCCATTTACCTCCCTGTCTCTGGGAAATCGGAGGAGCTGGGGGAAAGCCACCGGTAGCCCATCCCATTACAAAAAGCTTTCTTACTGTGTTGTTCCTAGAGATAAAGTGTCCGGTGTTTCTGTCTCATCTCCTTCCTTCACATTGTATAGAATATTGTGGTGTGATGTTTATAGCCTGGTGGGGAATAAAAGCCTTGCTTCTAGGCAGTAGCCCTTGACAGTGAAAAGGGGGAAGATGCTTTATATTTTGTCCTGGAGAACCATTCTGTCTCTTGAGAAGGAGCACACAGCGTCCTCTTGAAAGTAGAATACTGTGTTGAACTTGTGTGCCAGTGCATTGACGTGTCTTGTTAAGTGCCAAACTTTGTAGTACTAGTGTAAGATTGTAGGCTGAGGATCAGTGCTCAAGGCGAAGTTTTGCCAGGCAGTGGCAATACTTTCCGTGGTCCAGCCAGACTCTGGAACAGAATAAAGATGAAGTCAGAGGGGGAAGCATCCTGCTGCTGACTTAAATTCTTTGGGACTTCTCTTCAAGCTTGTAAAGTATTTGAAGAGTGCTACAGCTGCTAATAGCTTTTTTTTTTTTTGGTCTCATCTGGCTGCTGAGGAGAAGGCTGCTGATTTAAAAAAAAAAAAAAAGAAAAAAAAAAAGTGTAAGATGTTTGTTTATAATTTATGGAATCCCATAGAAAATAGAACCATCTGCTTCTCAAGACATCAGTATTTCAATCTTCTCCCTCTCCCCTGCCAGGACACTTCCATTCTGAAATAGCTTCCAATTAGCTGGAAATTGGGCTACAGTTTCTGTTGTAATTGTGCCCTTCTTGCAGGCAGGGTTCCTGCTACAAGCCCATCCCCATCCCTTCTGACTCCCCACTTTGTGCTTCGTAGCACTTGGCTTGTCCATCTTTATTACCATTTGGAAATGTTCGGTTTTACTCTGCTGCTTCTTTTTTGTATGCTGAGCCCAACTCTGGCATTTCTAGGTTGTTAGCCGTATCTCCCTCTGCCAAGGTCTAGTAGGGATGTATGAAGATGTAGCAGCTGTGCTCATCCTACAACAGGTATTTGCCAAGCTTGACTAGGCACAGAACAAAGGCAAGCTGCGAGTTTGCCGAGGTGCACAAATTTGTAGAGATACTGTGAAGCTAAATGTGTAACAGTGGAGTGGTGGGTTGGAGGAGTCTTTTCTGACTCTTCACGAGCTTGGAAATAAACTGTTTTCCCAGTAAAACCTGTGACCTCAATAGCTCCTTTTTTTTCCATGGTTTCCTATAAATCAGAGGTGGTCATGTGAGAGAGTCTGCTTACGCAGAGGGGGCTATTGCACTTCCTGGGACTGACTTGAGCCACAAGTGGTTTGGGAGTTCAGGCAGATGAAATGATGCAGCTGAAGTTTGGGACTGCCTGCCAGCTCCACTCTCCATCAAAGAAAGGACTCTGTGGCCAACCTCCATCTCCGAGCAGCTCTTCTTCCTGTTACAATTAAACAAAGAAAAGATAGTTTGGAAATAGGATGTTTTCCACTGGAACGGATGCATCTGAGCAAGCGACAGCAGCCTGATTAGCCCAGTCCTGCGATCTCAGCGGCTGGGCCCCGGCACCCTTCGGAGCCCTGGGCGCAGGACTCTGCTCCGCAGCAGCGACCTCGCTAACGCTCGGTCCAGCAGACGCACGAAAGAGGACTCTGACGGTCTTGGGGAAGTGGCTCTGCAGGGACTTGTGGGATTTGAGTCTCTGCCCTGTCTTTCTCTATTAATTGCAAAATGGAAAAAGATGGCTTCAGATTTCTTCCCTCCTGTTGCCAGTTTTGCTTTTAATAACTCTGAAATGAACATGACCCGGTCTTAAACTGTAATTGTCAGTCGTATCAGCTTTGGGGTGGGGAATTTATTTGGCAGCAGAGACGATGCTATCTCTGGCATTTATTTAACATTCTTCAAGTAAGTGTTGCAGATCCTTAAAATTTCCCACAGCTAACCAGGTAAGTATTGAATCGGTGAACAGTGTAGAATATAGCCTTTCCACAGATAAAATATTGGAAGGTTTTGTCTCTCGTTTCTATCTTTCGAATATAGTTTCTCTCATGCTACTCGCTGCTCGTTATTTCATTTTCTAGCCATTGTGGCTGAACTGGTCTAGTTCTTCCACATTTAGTCACGCATCAGGAATTTGTCCTGTTCTGACACTGGCTGGGACTTGAGGAAGGTGATTTGATCAATACTTACTGATCCACAGTGGGATGCAGAAGAACTTAAAAGAAAAAAAGGAAGAAATAAAAGCATGCTAAACAACATATAAATAGGAGCAGCTTTTAAGAAGGTGTCATCCTTAAGGGTGGCTAGGAGTGGATGGTGCAACCAGCACTATCTTCCTTTGGCAAACAGTGCTGTTGCTGCCGGTGTTCCAGGCCTTCCCCAGCATCAAGCGTAATTGTGTTGTAGGTGTAAGCACTCCAAGTTGGCACAACAGCTTGATTAATTTGTTCTCTGATGTTTCTTTTGATCTGTTCTGTCAGCTCGGTGGATGCATTAACAACAAAAGAAAACAAGAGATGAAAGGGCAGCCTTGTTGTAAATGGTTTTCCAAAAATAGCAATTTTTTTCCCTAACAATCTTCTGTATTGGCTTCATTTTTATAGATCAGGCCTCAGGCTCAAAGAAGTCAAATATCCTGTGGCTTTGTCAAATGCATGGGTATCTTCATCCTCCCCAGTCTTGGGAATCTCTTAGATGCTGTTCCTTAAAACGAAACCTTGCTGAGATCTCCATCTCTCACAGCTAGACTTTTTTTGGTAGCATAGTAGGCTCCCTTGGTTCTAGGCATAAGTGCTACTTGAGTCCCTCATCCTTTGTAAATGAGGGAAGAGCAAAGAACCATAATGCCAGCGTGAATCAGATCTTGAAAGACTGAAATAAAAGGCACTCTTTCTTGTTCAGCACAACTTGCATCTGTGATCTTTTATGTTCCAGGCACACATCAAGGGGGAAAGATAGTTCACTTCTGGCAGGGGAGTTCACAATCTGTTTTGCTAAGAGGCATTCACCATATGCAACAAACTTTAAAAAGAACAAGACGCGCAGTCATGTTGGCCATCATTGCGGACTGCTCACCAAAAACCTCTGTGCTGTGCTGAAGGAGGGGCGGGTGGGGGAAAAAAAAAAAAGGAAAAACCGTGTAGCTATATGATAAAGAGACTCTTGGTGACTGGTGATCCAAACCCAACATTGTTTTAAAAAGACATATAGTAAATGCTAGATGAAGAAGAGGATTAGAGACCTGGAAAGGAAAAAAATACCCATGGAACTCGGAGGACATGTGCAAGACATGGCAATGTCCCTGAATCTGTAAATGGTACAGAAGAAATACAAGCATTTCTTACGTTACAGAAATAAAGATGTGGGATTCTTTTCTTATGAATGTCCAAGATTGCATTAGATTGAAAAAACCCCAAACTTTAAAAGCTGAGAAGAGACATGGACTCTATAGACTGTGATTTTCAATAGTTATAGGAACAAGGAAGAAACATCACCTGTGCCCAGAGAAATCACTATCTGTCCCCTCTAAAACTTTTTGCACCTCTGAAAAGCACCAGGAGTTCATCAGTACAGAAGGGTCCCTGGGCTAAATGACACCCATACCTTTGGTCTGATGAAGCAAGTATACAATCTTGCTACTTCCAATACTGAGCATCAAATGACAATAGTTAACGTTGTAGAGAAACCCTCATGGAAACTTCATCCTGAGACCAGAGATGCAGGACAAAAACTTAGATATCTAGCAGAATAGGAATGAGAGAGAACAGTTCTTAGACCCCAAAGAAAGGGACTGAACTGTATTTTCTCTTCTAATAATCAAAGTTTTTTGCGCAGGTGGTGGTGGGGGCATTTCATAGTTGTATCTCTGGCAATGCTCTCCATGTGTAATGTGTAGTTTTGCTCTGTTGCTGGTCTTCTTGCTTGGCTCTCTTTTAAGTAGTTAACTCAGGTTTGGCTGGGAGAGTCCTAATATTCACCTGTACAGTAAGTTCCCATTCCTCCCCCCTCCTTTTTTTTCCCTTCCTTCAATTTTTTAGATCACTGCTGATTAGATTACAACTAGAAAGGAATTGGTGAGAAAGGAACACCCTTAGCCACCGAGTCTAGCTCCCTGCTGTCTTAGGCAAGCGCATCCTATAGTTCCTCTTAGTCTGTCTTAAAATTGGTTAAATTCTTTGCCCCTTTCACTTCTGTTGAAAGACTGTTCTAGAATCTTGCTATTCTGGCAGAAATCTTCTAATTTCCAAACTTAATGGCTGCTTTTACCCACTTACTCACCTGTCAACATTATTTGTGAAGAGAACTGATGTTTTTCTGGTACTTACTTTCTGGTATTTTTTGTAAATACAATCCCATTTCCTCGCAATCTTTTTTTTTTCTTTTTTTTTTAAAAAAACCATAAAATACATGTTTCATTTTCCCCAGTCATACTCATAGCTCTTTGCTGGACTTGTTACCGTTTAGGATTTAATCTTTCTTGAACATGGCTGACCAAAACTCTGCCCAGTATCCTGCATGTGGTCTCAGCACAAAGTTGTATATTAGCACTGGCATTTCTGTTGCAAGTGTGCTCCCTAGGGCAGTTTAGGATTGCCACCTCTTTCACTGTTATGCCGGCTGGATGGCTTAGTCTTTGCTTGATCACCAAAGTTGATTCTCTCTTGTTTCCAACTGAGAAGCTCCTAGGTAAAGCAGAAATTTATAAATGTTAACAGGCTCTAGAATTCTTTCATTTCACTTCTGTTATGTCTCTGTGTACTTCAGTTCACTGTGTGGTCTGATCGTGCTCTGTTAATGAAATTACCTAACTTTATCAACAGAGTTCATCAACCAGCTCCACTGTGTGCCTAGCTCATTGATAAAGCTAATAAATAGGACTGGTTTTGAAATGAGTCACTGAAGAACTCTGCAGGAATCCTCCCAGTTTGATGGGGATTACAATAGTGCAACCTGTTGTCGTGTATCCTTTAGCTAGTTCACAGCATATCCTGCAGTTCTTGTGTTGATGCCCATCTTCTCTTGTGATGACATAATGAGGACTCGAGTGAAGCCTAGATTTAAAAAAAAGGGCAAATTTTAATTCTACCTTTTTTAAAATTAGGTAGTAGAGTCTTTAATCTTTATTCTGTTGTCTTTCTGTTCAACTAGCTTCAGACTAAGCACTCGGGAATTTTGTCATCTTTTGGACCGTCTGTTCTTTGAAGGGCCGTGTGTATCTTAGATTCTGTTATTACAGCACTGACAGTGACTACCATTATTTACCTTTTTTCTGTTCAGCACCTTTCTGTTTATTTTAGGCTGAAAATTACTGGTTTTAGCAGCTTCGAGACTGAAAAAAATGATTGCATAAATTTAGAGTACAGGTATAGGTGGTTTGGTACAGAATGTAATTACATAGTCCACTTTTTATCCTCATTGTCTTTTTCATCGGAGTTTCTTAAATGGAACAGTAGAAGTTGATACTCAACCAGGTAGGAAAGCAGTTCAGGAAAAATGTCTTTGAGACCAGAAGAACTGAAGACGAGGTTCAGCGAGCACTTTAAATCAGCAGTGCTGGAAGAAGGAGCGGTCCTGTCTGCTTCCCTGTGATGACTTCTTTTTCTGCTGCTGCATCTATGTGGCCATGTGATGTGCCAGGTTGGGAAACTGTTCTGGCTAAAAAGTGACCTAGACAACAGTCTGTAATTTCTCAGCCATATCAGTTCCCTGATGTAGCTTACTTTCCACGGAAGTGTTGGAAACAAAGGGCAGGGATTATTTCTTCTGGCAGCAGCGCCAGTTTGTTAAAGCATTGAGTTACAGCCTTAATTTGATTTGGAAGTTCAGACTTTCAGAAGTATGCACAAAGCATTCTTGGCACTGTTCTTTTGTTAAACTAATAAGGAATCTGGCCCAAGAGGTGCCTTCATAAACTCATCTGCAATTTTAGCTGAACAAATCAAAGCCACTTCTAGGCTGGGCATGGTCTGAAAGTTTAGAAGAGAATTCCTGGACTGTAGAAGTTGACATAGTGCTCCACGTGATGCTATAGCTTCAAGCATGTGAGACAGGGTGTTCAGTCTTCTCACATGCAATGCTTCTATATTGCAAATGTGGGCTTTATTTCTATTTTTTTATGTTTCTATCCCCTTGAGGTTGAAAATACTAGAATCTGAAATTCCCCCATCCCCAAAATAGTGTATGCGGTTTCAGCTCCAAACCTCCTGGAATAATTGCAGCAGTTTTAGTGAAACACTGGAGCACATTTAGGTTAGGCTGAGGGAGCGAACATAACTTGTCTTATGAAGCCACCATTGAGCTGTTGGCGATGACGATGCTAAAAGGCCTTGGAACGTCACTGTACTAGGAATGGTGCAAGTGCATAGTAAGATTCAGTAGCCCAAAGAGTTTATGGGCTTATGGGCTGCGTGTGCAAGGCATGGAGGGGAAAAGATTTGTACGAGGTCACCCAGCAACTCACCAGTAGAGATTAAAGTAAAACTTAGATTTTCTGAATTGCTGCTCACTACCCTGTCTGTTAAACAGATACTTCACCGATTGCATGAATGTCTCAAATACTGGAGTAATTAAGTGGAGGACTGGCTGGAGAAGTCTGCCCTTTCTCACTTGCTTTATCCAAGACTGATGTAAAAATCAGCTGTCAGAAATGAATGTCTGTATCTGCAGGGAGGAATTTTTCTCTCATCTCCTGTTTATTGGAGATAAGGGCAGCTGGAACTAGGGGTTCCACAAGAGAAGGGGAAATGAATTAAGGTGTACTGTTTCCAATGATACCACTGCTGGAGTTTGTCAGTGTCATGATTTGGGACTTGTTTAAACTGTGCTGTCCTTTACAAAGGATGGTGTTATGCTCAACAAAGGAGGGGTTTGATAAAGTGCACTTGCCACTATTTCTTGGCTGAAGGCTGCAGGAGGTGAGTAGATTTCATTCCCTGGGCTCATTGCAGTGTCTTATCTCTGTTTTAGAGCAAGTTTTACATTAATCAGGGCATTAACATTTCATAAACTTTTGGAGGAAGCTAAATGTCTTGATTGTCTTTTGCATGTACTGTCCGGTCTCCAATGTTAGGTTTAAATCTTGCTTTATTCTCTGTTGAATGTGAGCGCTTCAATCACTGTTCCTTTCTTTCTTCTTTGCAGCCTCTGTGAACGTGCTTGTTCAAAACTGCAAGATTTACAATGATGCTAGCTGCGATATCTCTGCCGATGGACAGCTGCTGGCAGCCTTCATTCCGAGCAGTCAAAGAGGCTTCCCTGATGAGGGAATACTGGCTGTGTATTCTCTGGCACCCCACAACTTGGGCGAGATGCTTTACACAAAGCGATTTGGTAAGCATGCAGCAAGAAGTCAGGGTGAGTGGGAGTGTGTGTGTGAGAAGTTACCTCAGAACTCAGCCTTCAGTGAGAAATGCAGTAGTCTGAACATCGGTGATCGTAGTAACAGGAAATATTTTATTGACCTTCCAACCAGCCACAAATATAGTACTGCTGGGGAGAAGCTTGTGGTATGGTCTGGACATGTAAGATGCTGGTATGGGGGTGCTGCTAAGGGATAGTGTTTTGTTCCTTAAAGAACTTCATTGTCATAGTGGGAGGACATTGGCTGCAAGGAAACATCTCACAAAATTTGTTCTTGTGCAGGTCTCCTTATTCTTCTCTACCCCTTATAAGGATGAGCTTTAGTATGTCGTACATTATGGGAATGCTGAAAGGGAACGAAGAAGCTGTGAGGATCAGGCATGGGGAGGGATGTCAACCTGTGAGAGAAATAACTCCTCTTCTCTTTATAGGCCCTAATGCCATTTCTGTGAGCCTGTCTCCAATGGGCAGATACGTAATGGTGGGACTGGCTTCCCGACGTATCCTGTTGCACCCTTCCACAGAACACATGGTTGCTCAAGTCTTCAGGCTGCAACAGCCCCACGGTGGAGAAACCTCTATGAGGGTGAGTGCATGTGTAATTCTGTTTCTGTGTGTTTTCATCAGTGATTTTGTGTCATTTTGGCTCTAGCATAGTAGGTGGTTGCTGTGTAGCAAAGAGGTAGCATGCTCCAGGCCTACTTGAATAATAAACATGTGTAGGAATTTATTACAGAGGTATGCAAACATGGAGGAGAACATAAGTATAACAGAATTGTGAAACTTTACTCTGGTTTCAAATATGATGACAAATACATTCAGTGTTGTGTGTGGTGACCTAAGTCTAGATATCACTCATAGTACTTAGTAGGTCTTTTGTACTTCTTAGGGTAATATGCATATTGCTTGTGGTACTGCAGTTGGCTTTGCTGAGGGAGTTTTTCAGCTGAGGGTTCAGGATCGTTTCCTAACATTCCTAAAAGCAGCTACCCTCTAGGAGAGGGGCCACCAGTGGTTTCAGGAAGGGTAGGAGCCAGGCTTCACATCATACTCACAGACTGAAGGTGAGGCTTACCATACTTTTGTCAAACAGGCTTTTGTTGGCTATTTATTAATGAGCTTTCTATATATATGTAGGCCTATTTTGGCAATGGAATTATCTTTCTGTACTACTTCTTTGTGGGAGAACTGAACTGTGACCCATGCTGACTCATTTAGTATGCAAGGAAAAACCTTCATCTTTTTGCAAACTGGTGAATAGAGTTAAGAGAACATGTGTGTCTTGCTTTGTTCATTAGCGGAGCACAACAGCTATTCAGTGGTAGTTTGGAATGTTAAAAGCCGTATTCAGTTGATAATGCACAAAGACAGTTGAGCAGGCAAAACTAGGTAATTTCTAAAGCTGAAATTTGGGCTGGATTCAAGCTTTAGGCCATGTATTCAGGTGGCTTCTGTTGCAGGAGATGAAAAATAGCTATTCAAACCTTTTCACTTTGGGGGATAATTTGATCATAGTGGAATTCATTCCATTTCCTCTGTCTATATCTGGCCCCCCCCGCCGCCCCCCCCTTTTTTTAAATTTTGCTTTTTTGAAAGGCCCCTCTGATTATTATTACTTTTGGTAGAGCTTTCCCAGTGTACAGGGGTCGCACTGAGCTATTCATCTAGTGGCCCAGCACTGGGGAGAGACTTGTCTCTGGGAGAAACTGCTTGATTCACCTTCAGACTCTCTAAGTTGCTCTCCAGACTGCTCATGATTCAGAGAGGGTCATCTCAGCTGCATCATTACATGAGCTGCTTTATCAGCTGATATAAAACTCTTGTTTGTCGTTGTCATCTGCTCCATGTTATAATGCAAGGAAAAATCAGTGATGAGGATATTCTTTGGTGCACCAATCAGCACTTCTTCAGCCCCGGTTCCGAGCTAGCATTCTGGTATCAGCCTCTTAAGGTAAGAGGCAGAAATAAAAGAGTATTTATGAGAAAAGCACAATTTGGTTAGCAGGTGTGGTTGGTGAAAGCTGTGTGGATATGATAAGATCACTAATTACATGGATTCAGTATCCTGTTAGATCCTTTTAAAAGTCTAGTTTGCCTTGGTACTGTTTCTTTTTTAAGTTATTTTAAGATCCTAGTGAAATACATAGTTTTTACTGCCAGATACGGGAGTATCCCTTCCCACAGTCTTTTTACCATATCATAGTAAGTTAAGATCGAGAAGTCCTATTAGCTAAAATCATGTCTCTTCCCATAAAGAGCTATGGTAGAATTCTTTCCTCTCATCCATTCTTCACGTTTGCTCTAAACTCCAGTTGCTATGGCTTCTATCTAGCCCTTCCTTTTGGAGACGTTTTTTTGTAGCCAGCTAAATCAGTAAGCTGCTGTCTAAATCTTCAATTTATATTTCTTCATCTCCATTTCAAACATATCTT